>NW_017259561.1:675518-684150 GCF_001594045.1 Atta colombica
AGGGGTGCAATCAATATCGCGTGCGGAAACACGAGCTGTCCAGGAGAAATTGATAAATTAGCTACTTAAGGGTTTAACAGTTGGACGATGGCGATTTATCAGAAAAAGGAAATTGCTATTAACGGCAAGATGGAAGTGATTTTGCATTATCAGATATGAAATCAGTAAGATTAGATTTTCAACTGTCTGGTACAAATAAATATCAAGATAATATTATTATTTTTGCAATCATTATTATAGGATTAAAAAGTAAATGCTCTCTGTTTTTGTTTAATTAGAAGCATAAAAAAATAATCAAATTCCAAAGAATGTATCGTATGTACACAGTATTCGTATTAGGGATGATAAATAGCGTTAAATAAATAGACATAGCTCTAAGGTAAATCAATTGCTTTGTTTGTTACAATAGTGTAAGCAGTGCGGTAAGGCTTTCAAACGGTCAAGCACGCTTAGTACTCACCTGCTGATCCATTCCGACACGAGGCCTTATCCCTGTCAATATTGTGGCAAGAGGTTTCATCAGAAGTCGGATATGAAGAAACACACCTATATTCATACTGGTGAGTTCTCATTAATTCAATCTACCACATGATTTTTAATGTATTAAGAACGAAATTGGGTAAATAATTCTCAATGAATTAATTATGCGCAACAAATAAAAAATTTACTTATATATCGATACTTAAAAAATTTTATTTATGAGAATGCATTTCTCGCTTTTTGCACAGATAAATTTATGAAAATGTATGTATATAACTTTCACTGTCCCAGATCACTTGATAATATATAGTTTCAAAAATGTATTGCATTGATCTTTTTGTCTCGTCAGCTTCAAACTTCCAAAGAGAGATTATAATACGTTAACCGGACAAAGCGAGGGACCATATGACAAAGTTTCGGCATACGAGGGTATTGCGTGAGCATCGATAATTGCGATCGTCAGTAACAAGCCTCTACTTTGTACATCTAATTTTTACGCTGCGACTATACTCGTATAAGTCCAAGTTTTGTCCTCGGAATTACAGCTTGTCGCATGTTCTCCCTTAAACTTCTTTCTCCGCGGTCTTCGACCAAATGTTGCTCTTGCATACCGCCGATCGATAACTACAATTGCTGGTAACGAGCTTCTGTCTTTAGTCTTTACATCCAAACGGAAGACGCAAAGCGAACAGTTAAAAATAGTTTCAATAGCAAGAGACACCGCGGTGACTTTTTCTCTTTACTACTAAATCACTGAAATATAATAATTAATTGATCTAACATATTATGTATTTTATCGTAGATACTTTTCGCTAACATATTAATCTCTTAAACAAATACTTGAAAACAAATGTATAATAATTTTGATATTATTGCAATTGTATGTTATTATAAATGTGTTCAATGTTTGAAATCATGATGTCATTTTTGTCTTAAGTTGTAGAATATCATTATTCTTTCATACTTTATTATGAATCTAAAAAGATGCATAATATTCTGCGCGTTACTTGGAACAAAAGACGCGCGATCGGCGTCCTCGGCGGGTGGTTTTCGAATTATTTATGAAGGCTGCCTTGTTGCCACCGTGGTAGACTATTTTGTACATTATTCAGAACATTAGTGTCCTGTGATCAGCGAAATATGTTCGGACATAAGTCGCGCAGGTCATGAAACAAAAAAAAACCGAAGTATCTTTATTCTTCTTTAGTTTTCGTGAATAACAAATGAGGTTTGCTAAAAAAGTTGATATCCCGATTTTATATACAAAGCGTATTTAAGTGAATCTATTAATCTCCATGAGGGCTTTGTGTTAGTCTCTCGAAAACGACATTTTAAGACAAATTAATAAAAAAAAACAGCGCTAAAAAAGTAATTGAAAAAATAATTTCATGGAATAGACTGAACTTTGATGGATTAAATTCGTTAATATATTTGTGAGAGATATGACGATTTCTTATAAATCAATAATATGTATATTATAATGCAGTTATTGATATAAAAAGATCATATAAATATCTCAACAAATTAAAACGCTTGTGAAATAATTTTTTTGCGCGCTGTAAATTAATTAAGATTTTAAATTACATTGTTAATACTACTCGATCCATTAGGCATAATACAGCTCGTATGCTATTTGCAGAGACACTATTTGCAAAAAGTCGCATTTGCTTGATGTGCGTTATCGCGTAAATGAGATTGCAACGCGCATCTGTTCGATCAAGTGCAACGAAAAACGGAGAGACAACGGACTTGCGACCACACCTTTATAACAACGCACACGCGTTTAAAATGTATACGATCCGCGATGCATCCTCAATAGGGTGTCTCCACGAATGTCGCACCCACGTCTCTACGCGACTGACCCTTTTCGCATATGAAAGAATCACGTAGAAGGCATATACGCGATACCAGGAATCGATATCGTGGCATCGCGTACTTTAGATAGAAGGGGGAAATAAAGGAGAGACAATGTATAAATCTATCTTTCGATATGTTCCTTTCATATCCAACGAGAGATCTTAAACGGAATCTTCAAAGCTCTTTTCAGAAATGTTCTTTGTAATAAAAAAAGATGATACTTATTCCGAAGTTGAATTGATATCTTTTACTAATGTTTATATACCTCGTGAAGAGAAACTATCAGCGCGTCGCGCGTAGTTAAACTTCAGCATTGCCATTTAATTTGTGATATAGAAACGCTACGATAAATGATAAAAGGTAAATCACTTGCTAAAATCTAGCTTATATGCAAAATGGCTGTCATCAAAATCGCTCTTCGCCGTTTCATTCGATAGTGGATAGGATAATTACCCTCTTTTACAATAAAAGCCAGAAAAAAAATGGATTGGCATGCAATCAGATTAGCTCCGGATTTGATTCATTCGAGGTTTGTATGTCGCGGAAGAGACCCAAACGCGAACACGCACATTACCCGCAATAAATATATCGGCAGATCATCAGGCTCTTTCATATGGAAATCGTGTCTCGTCACGCACATTCTCTTTCAGATGGTTATTTTTCTTTCTTTCGCCCGAACTAAAAATTAATCTGTTGCATGTGGCAAAATGTGTTGGAATGGATGATTATCGCAAAATTATGATATTTTGAGAACAGTTCTCTTAATTTATAAAGTAAAAATTCTAAATATTTTTTCTACATATATTTTTAAATAATTTTTCTGTTTATAAAAATTTAACCAATTAATTATATCATTTAATAATAATATATAATCATTTAATAATAATATATATTTTGTTTCAATAAATTTTAGTAGCGAATGTAAAAATGTTAAAAAGTGTAAATATGTATAAGTCATATTACGGTTTCGTGATATGGAATAAAGTAAAAAGAGAATGTATCATGAAATGAAATTTGAAATTTGTTCCTCGAACTCGATGTAAATTTACAAAATGATCCAAGATTAATATTTGATGAATCATTCGTGATATTGAAGGTAGCTTCCAAGAGGCGATTTGTTGCTGCGTACAAAGAGATAATCTGCAGATGGGAAACGTATTTGCATCGTACATCAAAAATGATATATCCTCGTATATATCCTCGCATCACCGAGTATACCTAACGAATGACCACACAATCGTAGCATGATTTTTCCACAACTCACTGCGGCCTATTATCGGTAATTTCTCGAGAGAAGAAAATAACTACTCGCCGCATCCTAACGATGACTTTTTTATGGAGATACGAGGATTTGTTGTTAAAATGATTACCTAGCCCTTTAAAATATTCATAAAAATGCAGTGTATTTTGTTTTGCTTTATGTGCGTTTTGTATTATATTCGCCGTTCTAGCGTTACTAGAATTATTAGAGGAAAATAAAAAAATCTTACAGTATATTTTAATATTTCAAATTGCCTACATGTTTTTACAGTAATAGAGTATTTTAGTTTATAAAGATAATTTTAAAAAATTCCTTAAAGATTTCTTTTTCTTCTAAGAAGATATACATAAAAATCAAAAGTAAAATTATTAATCTTTTTTTTTACACAAAATATGCCACATTTATTGTTGTCATAAATATAAATATAAACGTTCCAGTAAGATAATTATTTCCGTGAAAAAGCAATTAATCGAAAACAAACACGTTTGTTGTTGTATATAATTTTAAATATGGATGTCCCAGTAAGATAATTATTTTGATGAAAAAGCAATTAATCGAAAACATTTTGGCTCGCACATTAAGCCTTAAATTAAATCGCCCCATGTATCGAATAACGCGTGATTTGATCCAGTCCCCACTCTCGGTGTAAATTGCGGACCTGACCGTTTTTCTTAAGCGATTGTCCCGTAGCGAAAGCAGGACATGAAAGGAAGCGTCGATCGGGAGCGATAAGGACATATTTTAATGGCGATTTAATCAGCTGCCTCGGCCACGTTTTCTCGTGGAAACGGCCGGAAGGAGCGCATGCACGATGGGAAACGGTCTGTTTGTCGCGCAAAGCGAGTTTCCGGCACGCCACGTGCCCGACACGGGTCGTCGTGGGGCGTGCGTGTCCCGTGCTAATTAGCGGCTAAGAGAACAAGCCGCTCGTCGTCGTGGGTTAGGGACTACCGAGAAAGGGAGCAATAACACCCTCGAATGCTCGAGGAACTCTCTAGCCACTTTGTACTCTCTATGTTTCTCCGCGAAGGGTGAACGTAATGCGAATTTAATCGACCCTTCTCCCCATTGGGAGCGACTTTTCGCTATCAATTTTATTCTCTCTCGTAACGCAGCACCGCGATATAGGAATACTCCGGATTTATGTCTTAATTATATCTTCAAAGGGCAATGTAAAAGAATTTGATTAATTAAATTAGCCATCATCCAATTAAACAAACATTTTGTTTTATATAGAATAAAACCCAGAGTGTATCAATATAAATAATTTAAATTTAATCGAATGAACATATTCACGAGGAGCTTCTAAAACGCAGTATATTGCTTAAATTTGTTTCCTTGAACTCGTATAAATTTTGTATATATATATCTTTTTAGAATTTAATGTATTTCTTAGCTTCATGACTTTAATAATTAAAAATTTTATATTTTGGCAATGATATTTTTCACTTACTCGCAGTTTTTTACGTCGTTATATATATTTTAAAGCTAGTCAATATCTTAAAATGAAAGTGCAAGTAATCAGCGACACACAAATGTTTTCGCATTATAGGTAATGAAGGAAGATAACGTAAAATATGTGGGAAGTAAATGTGTTTAAATGTGTTGTTATCGTTTAAATACCTTCAATATACGAATCACCGATGTTTGCAACAATTTCCAGAAAAGCTTGTGCAAGCTTCAACGTCATCCAATTCCTTGAAATGTAATTGTGGGTGATAATGAACTTATTAAAGTTTATTATATACGTAATTTGTGGTTGAAATTTATGGCAAAAACTTGTATCTTGAAGTGACTCAGTTGAAAAACATTTGATACTATCCATAACAATACTAATGCTAGTGACAGGTTCGTGCAAGGTGACATCATCAGCGAAGTAAAATCGATCGACGCAAAAATTTTTACGTGAAAACTATGAAGGTGAAAAAATTGAAAGAAAAATGATAATTGCAGATAATTGCAAAATTGAAAATTTTTGCTGCTCTTTCTCACAAAAGAACATTATCCAGCCATTAAAGACTTTTTTTTTTTTTAAAAAAAGCATTCTATAGCTTCAATCATTTTGCTAAGAGCTACGCTTCACGTGTCATAATGGGATCTTTCTAAGAAATAAAGATTTAGAGGCATTTTAATAACGTGAAATTTCACGCGTTAAAAATTCTTAGGAAATGCGCTATACGGTTTCAATTTTACAAAATATAATGCTTCTATCTTTTCTAACATATGTACATCAGTAATATTTTTCATTCAAGTAAAGATTCAGAAATGTTTCGAGGAAATTTTTCCGCGACGAAAGTATAAATAATTCCCAAACGTGGGATACGTGCCAGGTTTCTCATTGTCACTATCGTCGTATAACGTATGGCGGTGGCGTCTTTGTTAGGGTAGCGATGTCGCCACTGCAATTTGATTTCTTGCATAATTAACGATTGCGTATCATGATTCCTTCGCGTCTCAAACGCAGCATATACCTTACACACAATGTGAGGAAAATACGAATTGTTATAGTTCTCCATTGCATCGAAAATTTAAAATTTAGTTGAAGTCATAAAATTAGCAAAACAAAAATCATAAAATCACAGCACAAGGTGTTTTTTTTTTGTAATATTTAATATGTAATCAAGTTTATAAATGATTTAGATGTTTCGGCCATAATCTGGCCATCTTCAATAAATTTACAAATATCAATAAAAATACAAAAATTACATAACATTAAAATTCAACGTGTCACAAGAAGAAAGAAAGCATTGATTTATAATTATATTTATGATCATAGAATTTTAATATTAAATTTAAATGTAAATGTAATTTTGCGTTTTTATTGATATTTGTAAATTTACTAAAGATGGCCAGATTGTGGCCGAAACGTCTAAATCATTTATAAACTTGATTACATATTAAATATCACAAAAAACAACTTGTGCTGTGTTTGTGCTCTTCTTTTTGCTAATTTTGTGATAAAAAAACCACGTTTCTTATAATTATATATTTAATTGAAGTCTTTCTAATGTCCTACGTAGATTAACTTTAATCTCGGTTCCACTTACTCTTCGTCTTTTTCTAATCTTTAGAACTAGAAAAAGTCGAAGAATATTGAACCGAGATTAAAGTTAATCTACATTGATGGAAACAGGCATAATAACATCGATTTTAAACTCCAGCGGCTTGTTCTTAAAATCTTTACTTTCTTTGCCTTTGAAATTATCATTTACCGCAAGACTACTATTTGATTGAACGTTCTAGCCTTTCCTATTAATCTTTTCCTTGAAATTGAATAGGAAAGAAACGTTGGAAACACTCGAGCATTTGATTCTAGGAAACGAAATTGATGCCTTACTTACAGAACTATAAATCGGATAATTATCTTCTATGTTTCTACGAGTATCATCTGTTATTTACAATGATTTGATATTCTCCGAATGTATTATATTTTTGTGCAAAAGAAGTTCGAACAACAATTATTTATGTACATACATATTCTTTGATTAATTATTTACGTGATGAAAAGTAGCTATCAAATATCATCGTGCCATAGTTGATTGGTGAGTTCAACGCGATCGAATCGTCCTCACCAATGATTCACTTCGAGACGAGCGTCCGTGTTCGCAATACGATAAAATATTTGCGTAATGCACCTTTCGTGTTGTATCGCGGTAAAATTATTCATCGCACGGGGATGCACCCCCGTCATTCTCGACGCGATAATCGGGGTTGCGATGACGGTCATTGATGAAAAAATTTCCGCTGTCTCTCGCGCGCACTTTTGTTATCATCGAGGCACACTCTTACTCAGCAATTTTGATCCATCTACTGGACTTTTCCGAGCGGATCGATAAGATACCCCGTTCACCCCGTTGCCGTCGAAAGGGGAAAGAAAAGAAGAGAGCGCTTATGCGGGAGTAAGTCGGGATGATGATCGCTTCCGGCGATCGACGCCGAGGACAACTTTTTTCCGCATGCCAGGCAGCAATTGGCGAGAAAAAATATGGTCGGCTACGACGTACTTTGTCGGCTGCATGTTTCCGCGACTATGAACTTTCGCCTATGCAAGCATCCGCGGATAATGCGCGCTGATCGTACGGCGTATCTACCTCGTCATTCGCTGAAATAACCGTCACGAGTGCTCTGAAAGAGTAATCGAGGCGAATGCGCGGGTATTAAGCGAAATGTTACGTTGTCCGCAAATTGTGCCGGCAAATGCTATGATTTCCCAGTGCGTCATTGAACCCCAAACGGGGGCGGGAAAACAAAGAAAGGGGCGTTTGGTGGGCTTTCACGAAACGCAATTTGTTATCATCACTCATATTATTTTATTATACATTGTATTGCATTATTATACATTTGTTGCATTATTATACATTTGTGCAACGACGAAATTCGTTGATCACGTGTGTCTAAATGATAACAAATATTGAGGATATAAGGATTCAGCAAGTATAATTGTTAGTTATAATTTCACACATGTGTCACGTTACTCTCTAAAACTTTTACTTTTAATGAATTTCATTCTTAAGAATAAAATCTCACTCTTAAAAATGGAAAATTGAGTTACTCTTTTTTAAGACGGATCACTTTTTTAAAGATATTCTTCAAAGTGAGATTTCACTCCAAAGAATTTAGAGAATACAGTTATATTGTTGAGTGAGAAATTATGATTAACAATTATGTTATCAGTTGGTGTTTCCTAGGGAGTTACTTTCTCAGTAAAATATTGGTTCTTTATAATTTACGTTCGGACATTGCAGGGATTTGACACTTTTCTCAAAACTGGATTATCACGTAACGTTGGAGATCTTTTAACGAGCTTCGTTTCCCTATAAGCGCGAAAAATCCGCACCAGATCGATGCTTTCTTTCCCTTCCCTTTCTCTCTTTCTCTCCGTCATCGCAGTCAATATTGCCGCCATTACATCACGTTCGTTAAAAGAGACGGACCTGCATAATTAAGAGGATTCGCTCCGCGTCCCGCACATACAAAGAGAGAGAGAGAGAGAGAGAGAGAGAGAGAGAGAGAGAGAGAGAGAGAGAGAGAGAG
>NW_017259561.1:684250-688123 GCF_001594045.1 Atta colombica
GAGGGAGGGAGAAGCGCGCTATTCGCTCCTATCATTATAATCGGCCGCGAAGCAAACGTTTCAGCCGGTAAATATTTAAGTCGGCCGGTAAGGGGCCGGTAATGAGAGTCGCGAGATGGATCGATAGACATAGTACGTAGGACGTGTATACGCACGTTGTATGGGTCGCTGACACTCTCGATAAATATTGTCGGGCAGAATCGTACCTTCACGTTTCTTCGTGTGTCGAGAGATGACGGCGATATCACCCTCGTCCCGGAGAAATTAAAAAGTCTAGGGCAAACATCGCGCTGTCACACTTTTCTCCTCTTTCTTCCCAACCCCTGGAGTCGCTCTCCCTTCTTACATCGTTATGTTAGTCTTGAAAGGCAAATAGACGTAGCAAATGTGATTTAATCGTCGCTTCGATACGAGAATATTATATCTCTCCTCCTGCCGTCTCTCTTCTTCTCAAGCTAATTATACATTAGCTCGCAAATACGATTGTTTTACGTTTCAAACATGGAAAATTTTATGTGTTATTCCTAATGATGTTTTCCTATTGAGTTTCGTTAGCTCTAATTAGCGCAAAGTGTTCACCGTCGTGCCTCCAAGGCCGCCACGAGATTATGAAAGTCCTGAACGCAAATTCCTCATAAGTTTTCCGATAAAGCTTTGTGCATAGAAACATTCACGTTCGCGCTTTTTAACTTCCGTGATATAACATATCATTCCTAAAAGTACAATATTTCTTGCAATATTTTATCCCACTTATTATTTAACATGAAAACATAGTTTTTGTCGCTAGATAAAAAACGAAAGATGTTTATAGAGTTAACAATGTTGCGCATATTGAAAAACGAAACATAAAAGTCGTGGAATATAACAATCAGTCGCATTTGCTTGCTCAAAGTGAATGCTATAATTAAACAAATTTGCAAGTTTGCATGCGCAATTTTTACCATCCCATTAGTTGTATAACAAGCTAGTAATAAATATGCGGCATGTATCAGTGTGATACATTCAACAGACATTATGTATTGTAAATAAAATTACCAAATAAAGTCGCAGGTAGCGTTATCGACTAATAGTTTTCGTAGTATTGATTTTAATGGCGCATGAAGTTTCTTGTCAATCCCACATATTGCTTCAGTTATTTTACTTTAAAATAATTAAAATTATTTTATAATAATTTAATTTAATTATATATATTTTATTTTAATTATAGAAATTGTTTAAAATAAAATGATTGAAAAGCATCGTCTGTGTTTTGCAACACAGCTATAATCCAAAATTTTGTTTATTATTCATGAGCGTCAGTTTTCAAAGCACAAGAGACTCATGTTGAAACGTATAATTGATGTTATAATTGAATACATCACATTACACTTTAATTATCATAATATTGTTTCTTCTGATGTTAGTTTAACTAAATTATTATATTTTTTTGCTTTACAATTATCTTGTCATTATTAATACAAACGTACGGGAAATAAGTATATTGCAAAATATACGAAGTGAAATCGATGTATTTGCTCTAAGCTCATAAATTGTCTTGAGATATTAACGGCATATGATAGCGCTTTTCTGTGCATCAAGCAGTATGATATAAAATTGAATCGTAGGTGATACAATTATGATAATTGTATTTTCCTTTATGTAGTCGTGAAAGATGGTAAGAAACGGACTGTCTGCTTTCCAACAAAGCAACATTGTCATGCACTACGATATCACCATGTTGCGGACGATAATTCCAACAATAATATATCGAAATGAAATGTCAATAAATTTAATGTAGAAGAAAAAACCCGCTCAATAAGATGAGTTAGAAGAAAAGAAAATTTCTTTATTTCGAGAGCACGTATGATATGAGAAATCAATTTTGAAAGAAATTCTTTCATATATTGAGTGGTTTAGAATATAATTAATTTATGGACACTTTCTTTTAACATCTATATTTTGCCGTGATATTGCAAATTAAAGAATGTAAGATCGAGTAAACGTAAATTGAAACGTTTTCATCACCGATCCTATCTTTTGATGCGAACATTAAGTATCTTGCGATTACTCGCCGCGCTTCGCATGATGACATACAGTCTCTACTTTTTCCACAGAGTCGTTTTTTTTTCCTTCAGAACACTCGTGAATTTTCTCTACTGTTTGTGCACGTTTGTTTGAAAGAGAAAAAGAAAGAGAGAGGGAAATACCGCTTGCGGAACGTCCGCTCGCGGAATTAATTTCTTTTCGATAGAATCTTAACGACGACGCCTTCCGTTGTATTACAACATTTAGAGGCGTCCGTTCGTTTTTATCATCGCTTTACAATCATAAAATTGTTTGCTCGGAATTTCAAGCGAAAGAGGAGGGGATCGTCGTCTCCGCAAGTACAGGTGTTTGCTCGGTATTATCACCGCCGGTCGATCGTCGTTAGACAAGCGACAGTGGACTTTTAGAAGGCCGTGACAAGAATTTACAAGTACCCTCTTTTTTTTCTTTCTTCTTTATTATTATTATCTACCACGAGGCTGCGTGCGGGACGTTTCGTACTTGAACATCAAGATTCGCGAGAGCGATTAACGCAGAAGCTGTTGATTTTTTTTCTTTCGTATAACGATATCACGAGAGTAATTGCAAGATACGTGCGAGATTATGCGACTGACGCTAATAAATTATGTCAGTCGTGACACTTTCTGTTTTCGATGAAACCGCATTTACTGGAGAATTATGATGAAATTTATGATTTCACGAGTTAGTTTTATTATATATTATATGATATTTTATTACCGAAAATTTCCGTGGAGGACAAAGTACGCGGTTTCTATGCTAAATTTATAAAAATTGAAAAATTTTGTGAATATAAGGGAGTTACAAAAAGTAAAAAATTTCTGATGTTAAATTTCTCATATTTATCAAGGCGAAAAAAATTTTTAGTTGGTCGAAAAATTAACCTTGTCAAAGATAGAAGCGATTTTCAATCTGTTAGCACAGGTGATTTGCTTACATTTCACAAAATTGTATGTTTCTTTTTACATAAACCGATTTGTACCAAAATATTATCAGAGTAAAGTATTTTTCTCTCTGATATAAAAAAAATCTAAGTATATGTTTTTTTATAAACTCATCCTATATGTAAAATAATTGAAATAGTCGATTTGTAAAAAAAAAAGTCGTATGGATTAATTTCTTGATTTTAATTGGACATTTTTTTTTACTTCTGATGAATACTATATATATATATATTCTTGTAAATTTTTTAAAATACTCTGTATACATGACGTATAACAAGTACGATTATCTTTTTTTCACTTATTTCCTCTAACGGTTATCGATACCTCCTTCAATTTCTCTGCTAATTTTTTTCAAACACGGTTTCAAGCGTATCGATTATTTGTCAACTGTCATTATATCAATGTCGCGGATGTGACGACATACTTCGGTTGCTTATTTTACATGTTAATGTAATTGTTTTTAATTGTACTTCATACCTGAACTAAGCCAACGTTGTCTTTGGACAATCGGTTGTTTCTGGAAGTATTGAGCAAAGGTTTTAGTCATCGCTGTCAGATGCGCAAGTGCCGGTTGACGCCACGATTTATTAGTTGATTCAGTTGCGTTTGGTTAACCTTGGTTCATTATTCCAGATCGCTCACCGGTTCTCTTTCTCGCATGATAATCGAATTTGCAACGCGTTTATAACTCACGCCTCGCATCTCACAATGTAGCTAATCGTCGTCGATCAAATTTTATCGTGTTCACGAGTTCTACCGTATTCACGAGTTTATTAATATTTAATTGATTGATTTTCAATATTTCTTATGATTTTTTTAATTAGACAGATGACAATTACGTTGCAGAATTCAGAAAATCTTTTGACATTTTTATATATATATATAT
>NW_017259561.1:688223-697989 GCF_001594045.1 Atta colombica
AAATAACCGTATTCAATATCGCTTATATAAGCTTTGCGCTTTTTTTTTTATTTTTTGCTGAATCCAAAATTGGAAACTATAAATTGTTAGATTCAAAAGAGGAAACTACATTTTTAACATATGATCTGCGGAATTAATAACTATTATTTGATAATTATAGAAAGCAATAACTTATCAGAAAATGCAAAGTTACTTTTTAAAAGTAACAAATTACAGTTACTCGCTACTGAGTGAAAAAAGTAACAAGTTACCATTACTTGAGAGAGTAACTTTTCGTTATTTTTCCGTTACTTTTTTAAAATCGATGACCACTAATCACAGCGGATGCCTATAAGGACTTTCTAGTCTTAAGCCCAATGAGTGGCTTGTCAAATCGAACAGTATCCAATCGTTTATAAAGTAACGATAAAAAAATTCATTACCGTTACAAAAAAATGTAACTACGTTACCATATTTCCAAAAAAGAAAAGAACGTAGTTATCAGTAAAGTTACAAAAAAGTAACTGTTACTTCGTTACAAGTAACGAGTCACTTCCATTCTCTGTAACTTATATATGAAATATTCGATCGCGATCACAATATTCTGCATTTGACGTCAATGATAACAGAATGCATTGAGCAATTAATTGATACAAGTCGACAACTTGTATAACATACTAGTGTTATATATTGAATTCAGTGTGTAATTACCTACAAACAGCGAATAGATCATTGTACTAGGCCATACCTTAATTAACAAAATTATACTTGCTAAAATGATTTAGATCTGCAATTTAAAAATATACCTTTGACTTATCTTTATACATTGGAACATTTTTTGAAAATCTTATCAAAAAATAATTATAGTCGAGCGAAACAACATATACTGATCCATAAACTGTTCATAATTCTATTTTACAGGTGAGAAACCACACAAGTGCGTCGTGTGTGGCAAGGCATTCTCCCAGAGCAGCAACCTGATCACGCACATGCGTAAGCACACCGGCTACAAGCCGTTTCAATGTGGGCTTTGTGACAAGGCGTTCCAGAGAAAGGTCGATCTACGTAGGCATCGGGAAGGTCAACATCCGGCGGCGCCGGCGCTCGATTATCGCTCTCTGCAGATACCACCACAGCAGCATCAACAGCCAAATGGCAATCGGCACTCGCCGTTACCACCGCATTCAGCATCCTCCGCAGGTTACCACGTGATATCCGTTCCGGGCAGTAGCTGAGACTCGTTCATTTGACAGACAGTTCATCCGTGAACGCGCACCAGGTCCTCGAGCCGAATAACCAAGCGGTATGTATCGTTGGATCACGACATTACCATGACCGGTTGGGGGAGGGCAATATTGCGAATACCGCAAATCGTACTACGAGATCGGCTGCTGGAAGTGAGATTTCGTAGATACTTAAACTCCAGAGTTGGTTGGACGGAGTAACAAACATATCACTTGCGCGTATATGTGCGTGTGTATGTATCTGAATGTATCAAAATGTATTTTTGAGACAGCGACACCCGCAGGAATTCGGCGTCTTTTACATACTATTATTGTGAGATAGTTTAATTGTGCGAGGTTGAATATAGTAAGGTAAGAAATCAAATCTCGGAAAGATATAACTTCTCAAATTAAAGTAGAAGAAAGGCTCTCGGTGTTTTTCTTTATAACTCAGTACGTTCTATACAAACAAAGATAATTTGTTGTCTCTCTGACTCTCAAAATTGTATATGAGATCGAAAGTCTGAGATATGTTCACAGATTAAAAATAATGCTTTTATCTTCAATTTGCGTGACTATCTAGTTTGGCACATTGATGTTATAATATATCAATACTGAATATCGAAAATGGCTCATGTTCGCATTAGCAATTGTCGCTTCAACGTGAAGACACGTGTGCATTTTCAATTAATTTTACAAATAAATGACTGACGTGTAGTGATGCACGTGTATCAAAGAGAATCGTTTCGAGATGTAGCGCTTCGCATTTATCATATCAGTGATTATACTTATTCTCTCTATGGCGTATATATGTGTGCAACATGCTAATACAGCTTCTTGATCAACATCTCGACGTCAAAACAGCACCGTTGTTATGTCGTATATCCATGTCGGTTGGAATACGAATATAAATTACATTAGACACGACGTGTACTTTAGCATCGAATCACTCCTTTCATTTTATCGGCTTGATTTAACTGCAAGTTATACTTCAATGGTCGCAGCTGTAGTGATATATCGATGGTCGACGTTTCGGAATGCTCGGAATATTCGAGATATCCACGAAAGTGTAACGCGAATTATCGAAGTAGCATGTGTATTTCGAACAAAACGAAAAAAAAAACCGACATATCACGAAAGTGACATAAATTGGTTTTTTTTTATCTCAAAAATGATAAATACATACAGCCGCGATTGCACGCGTGATTGCACGATACAGATTCGAGGCGCTGTAATTCAAGGATCGTCAGTCGGCGTCGAAGCTCGCTGTCTCTTCGCGAGCCGATCTCTCTTACGCTCAGGTGAGAAATGGAATTGTAAATATTTTCTCTTGAATTCCACCACATCGCGATAGCTTCTTCGAAGGTATAATTATTAAAAACTATAAAATAATTAATTTGTTCGACTCGATATAGTTATTAAAGTATGCAGCACGTAATCGAACGCAAAGTATCTACATAAATCGAATGACCTTTTTTGTTTTTCATTAAAACACATCCAGTACCTTGGTATTTCTGTATCATTCGATATATTTCTAACGTAATTAGAATTTATTATCATATAAGTTTTGATGTATTATTTCTGATATCTTCTTCTGTTTCTTTTTTCTTTTTTTTTTACGTTGTCTGAATCGAAATATAATTAAATACGACAAATGAATGAATCTAAAAAAGTTTAAAGTTCACACAAATATAAAATTTTTTAAGGCGTCAAATCAATCCTATAATTGTTTTAATTAAGTAAGATGCTGCATTGATAATCAAGAAGATTCAAGTTTCTGACTTTTAATTTTTTAAATATTTTTCGAGGTTCGCGCTTTCACTAACATATTACTCAAATTAGAGTATATTAATATCAATATAATAATAATTAAACCTTCAATATATATCTATCGTTAGAAATGATAATTATAATAACATCTACAAAATTGAACGGTGAACACTGTACATATATAAATATACATACATATATTTCTTGAGGCGTATGCAGAATATTGCATGTATTCGTAAATAAATTTCTGCTTTTACAATTATTATTATTGATGCTTACAGCAAGCGAATGGAAACTAAATTAGAAAATTTTTATTTCAATTCGAACTGCTAATTGTCCTCGCAATAAATGTATGTAATTTCGATTTGACCGACTTGAGGTTGCTAGTAAAACAAAGTGCCTGAACGTGCCTTTCTTTAGTATCGTCGAATATCAGATTCATATTTATAAAATATTACTGCACTCTTACTATTAAAAAAAGTGCATCTCCACCTCTAAATACATAAACAATATGTGTGTTTAACGTACATTTAAGCTTCATAACACCTCGATGCAGATATCAAAATTATTTTTAATACGTTCCTTTAATTATATATTATTAGTTTTAATATAACCGTTGAAGAATGTAGCATTTCTTGTGAATTTTAAGTAAGCATCTTGATTAATAAATTATTAAGATTGCGTATAATCAATAAAGTGTAATTGATGTAAAAAAAAAATTAATTTTTCGCTTGGAATAATCGAAAAGCTATTTTTTTATATGTGTTATTTCAGTTTTACATTGATATCTAATAAATCTAAATATGACATAAAAACGTATAAATCGAGAGCTATGAGCTAAATACTATTTTCTATCATGTATCATAGTCCATCGAAGCCAAAGTCATCCGTTTTTAAAATGATATTATATCGAGAAACGTCATCTATTTAACGAGGTCAATTTTGTTCATTTCATGATCTCTCATTTGATTAATATTTTTAAATTCTCTTATTTGTTTATTTGCGATTCTAATTTTTATCCTCGCTCTTTAGCATACACTTTTATAATTATCGGTACAATATCGACGTTGATTTTATACATACAATACCGACGTCATTAATTAAGATATGCTTCCCGCGGGAAGTTGTTGCTGTGAAAGAAAAGCGTGAATGGAAGTGATTATTTTTGTATAAGTAAAGGAAAGCGAAATGTGTAACTTAAGTGATAAGCACGCTGTACTTTATCTACACAGAAAAAAAAGAAACAATTGATGTTACAATATATACGATCGCAGACTCGCGTATGAAACTTTTGAAATATAATAGCATTTGAGCACTCGCGAAAGCTTTATGTAAATACGATATATTTCTCCTGTCGTAGAAATATTCAATTTTTCAAAATCTCCAAAGTTATTATCCGTCCTCGCGTGAACGTAAGCACAAGAGATCGCGAAAAGCAACGATGCAAATGAAATTCGCATATCCGGCAACGAATCATAGCGGCTAGAGGACCAAAGATAGCATAAGTTGGACCTGATCAATTGGTAGCGCATAATCGGGTTTTCTCTTTTTCCTTCAGAATTTAAATAAAATACAAATTAAACGAGTTATCGGACAAGGACGACGAGATAACTCGCGGAAACTCGAGGCTTACCAGAGATCCCGGTTCTTCGTACATACGTACAGATTGTAACATACCATTATAATTAACTAGTTGATTAATTATGTGCGACTATTAAAACTAATTTAGACTAATTATCCGACAATGACGTTTCATTAATTCGCTAGTGATGAAAGTCCCGTGATGAAGATGACAAATGATGAATATGATCGCGCAGAGGCACCGTTCTCCCGGTTTAATTGATTAATTAAAACGGGTAAATTAATTAATTAGCGAATATTATTAGCGCAACATGTCTGACACGAGGCTCGTGCGTTAAGCAATTTTGTGTTATATATATTATGATTATATAAACGTATATGTAGGAAAAGATTGCGATCGAATCAGTAAGTAGATATCTTTCAAGATATTTGTGTACATGTCCATCGAGCGTGAAAAGAAAAAAGCGCGTATATATAAGTGAATGAGTGTGTCGTGTTTGTGTGTGTGTGTGTGTGTGTGTGTGTGTGTGCGCGCGCGCGCGCGCGCGCGTTGTGTTCGTGTGTGTATGTGTAAGAGAGCAATAATGATAAGAGATTTGCGAGCATGAGTGAGCGATTCATGTTAATCGGTAAAACCAAAAATATGTTTATTATTGCTAAAGAAAATATTGATCGAATAAATTGTTTTTCTTATAAATATCTTGTATTTTCATAGCAATTTCCTCATATATTTATCCTTTATACTACTATCATATTGTATATTTTGAAAAAAATACATATTGCTCACTGCATAATCTATAATGCTGTTTAATAATTATGATAAAGCAACTACATTTTTAATATTTCAAAAGTTGCTAACTACCAGTTTAATTCTTTCTATCTAAATGTCTATTATTTTCCTGAACATGCATTTTCCATGTGTAAATATCATTTATTTAAACGTATTTGCATCACTTATTGTGTAAATTATTTATGAATTATCATCTGCAATTACGAATTAAATTGTCGAATTACTAACATATTTTACAATTTACATGAAAATTTGTACTTAGAAATGTATGATTATTAAAAATTTAATAAAACATTTCTTCTATTCTTCTGCTTCTTTTGAAAGTATGTACTTTACACAAAATTTTATTCTTCTAATTGTCCCGTAAATGTAAATTGTTTGTTTGTACATGCTATGCATGACTATTTTACATTTTTTGAACGTAAAATCGTTGTGTTCTGATAAGTTTACGTAATGTAAAATTTTTCTGCATGTCATTTGTACCTTGCTAATGCCCCGCTTTTGGCACGCATTTTTCCTTCGAAACCGAAGGTCAGTCATTGCCGAGATAAGATAATTTTGTTTGTTCGAGTAATTAACGACATAATCGTTTACGAAGGATTCCAACTGCACATGTTTAGAAACGAAAACGTAAGTTTTATACACAGAAATAAAAATAATATACCATTAAAATAATATATACAAATATGTAATATACAATTATATTAAACTGTACAAGAATTTTCGTGCACAACTTTTTGTATAATTATATGAATACTATCAATCTCGAATACAATCATCGTATATTTATCCCAATTCCGATTCGATGTATTTATCAATTAATTAATTAATATATAAAATTAATAATGATGTGTATAAAATTGATAATAATACGTTTTATATTATTCTTTAATTTTATTTTACATGATTTTAAATTGGATTGGTATCCTTGGAAAACACAAACATTTATTCATCTAGAAGTAGAATCTAATGATCTTTTTTCGTTTTACCAAAATGTTTATTATTAATTCTCTAAAACTATATCAGATAAAACTATTGCATTTATTAATAAATAATAAATATATTATTATTATGTACCGAATTGAATATTTAGATATTTTAGTACTAAATTAACACGTAATATACAAAACAACTTGTATTAATGAGTCGACATAATCTGATTAATACACAATAAATGTGTACACAATAAATGTTGTATATGGATCGATGGATCGATGAATCGCAATGTTGTCGTATTATCGCATTGATTTCATTGCGAAAGAAATAAGAAAAAAAGCGTTAAGCAAGAGCTTACGTGTCGATGCAGCATGTGCGCAATGTAATTACGTTTTCTCGAAAGAAGATCGGCTCAGATGTATCGTAATTACAGTGAACTGTGCAAGCAATCAGTATTTATGATTCCACACCAAACGTGTAATGCATCCCTTAAAGTGTATTTCTCGCCGGATTAATGATAAATGTGCCACAGTAAAGCCGGAAATTGTGCCACTTTGCTTATGACCTTCCTGCATGTTGCAGTAATTGCTCATTGTATCGTGTAATTACGAACAACCGGCGTAATTACAAAGTAAGCGTCCAAATTACGATAAAGCGTCGGTTGTAACAAGCAATATGATACGCAAATTCATGTATTAACCAAATAATGTAATTCTTAAAATATTAACGTATATATTTGTTAAATCTCTAAAGCTCACGAACTTCAAACAATTTTTGCATTATAGACAAAATAACACAAATTTTAAAGAAAAATTTATACCACATAAAAATATAAAAACATTAAATTTTCTTACATAAATGTACATAGAGTAACTTCGGTATATACGTCGCACCTATCAAAACTTGATTTATTAAGTATTATTTATTATGTTTATAATAAATGAATTATATCAGTAAAAACTTTGTTCTGTTTACTATTATGAAAAAAGTATTAGAAATCCGAAATATTTATATTTTGTATTAAAAAATGAACTTTTTTAAATCCTTGCATTTTTGCAGTATATCCCATAGGGATGGAATATATGGCTACTCATAGAGAGAGGGGAGATATGTAGGGCTCATGAAAAATTTACAAATAATGCATATAAACAAGACATATAATAACAATAATTTATAAAATGTATTTATAAAATTTTATTAAGGAATAAGAATGATAAATATGTATATGAAGTAATAAATAACAATTACAATCTTTCACATGTATTACAAGTGTTATGACATGAGGTACATATTTCATGTAACACATTTATTGCATTTAGTGCATTGAATTCAATCTGCGCACTTTGTATGCTTTGAGCATAATTTCCGCCCGCTAAAAATGCCATATATCCCAAACAGATATATATGGGATATATAAGACAACAAACTAAACAAAGAATACAATAGTAAAGTACTTATATTTTGTTACAACATGCTTTACTATTCCTCTACACTTATGTATCATGAAATAACCACTAAGTCTTTTGCATGTCCTACAGTAATCATTTTATGTTAATTATAATTTATGAAATTATAATTTATGAGCGCTATTTAACATAAATATCGATTCAATTCACAATAATTTCATTAACAGTAAGAAACTGAAATCATAGCACAATACTAATATAACATAAAGGCATAACAGAATAGTTGCGGGAAGAAAATTACCCCCACTCCTTCTATTTTTTCTGACTTCTGCGGCGTAAATCCCAACGCGGCGAATTTGCCGGAGTTACCTTATAATATGTACGTACAAAAAATTTTACTCATAATTCATATTTCATAAAAGAATGCAACAATTAATATGTTCTCCATAACAATATTGTAAATAGAAATATTTTATATTATTTATAGGCGTATTATCTGTTGTAGTTTAAATATACAGATACTCTTTTTTACCAGTTTACTTTTTTGCGTATAACTCTTTGAGAGTTATGCGCGTTTCGGTCAGTAAATTAAGAAATCCAAAAAGCGATCTAAACCACGCACAGTGTCGACGGTGTACACGTTGCACTCGTAATTGGCCAATTTGCGATCCAGGGCGAAGGCGAGCAGCGATACGTGAGATAACAGAAGAAAGAAAAGAGAAAGAGAAAAAGAAAAAGAAAAAGAAAGAATGAAATAATCGGGCCAAACCGCCCGATTTCTATCGGAATGCGGCAATTTATATGATCGGCAAGATAAGCCGCCATCCTCACCGCGAAAGACTCTCCGCTTCTTCAATTCACCTGCGTGAGTCGACGATGCGCAGTCTCGAACGAAGCGTGCTCGCGCGCGTGCTGCGTGATGCGTGTGTTGCATTCGCGTGTCAGAAATTTTTTTCAGTTACCGTGTAACCTCTGTAGCATTTTTGATGTTTATCGTTTTCGCCATTTTAAGAAATCTTTAGAAGATATTGGTTTGAATCTTAAAAAAACAAATTTTTTCTGCAATATTATTATTATTATTGTTGTGAAATATATATATATATATATTTATATGTATCATATATGTGAAGAACAATATCATTAAAATTAGATAGAAGTAAGGCAATAAATTGTTATTATCTTCCAGATCATATGTCGTTTTTCTTCGAGATTATCATTTCACAGCATAATAATTCTATATTATCATATAATGCTAATTCTATAATATCATATTATTATTAGCGTTGGTTTAATAATATTTAAATATCTTAATGTCTTAGTATTATGTATATGGTTAATTGAAATGTTTTCAATATTATTATAAGTACTATCTTTAACGCACAGCCCTTAAAAATCTCATTACCGAAAAAATTTTATTCTAAATTTCAGAATATCTGATTAAATTACAGAATTTTTTCTACTAAAATAAGCGCCAAGTATATATTACTTTGAAAATAATGTTAGGATTAAAAGAAATTGCTCAAATTTTATTGCAATTGCATTCTGTTTATTTCTAAATTATATTTTAAAAATTCCTTTTGCATTATCATATTACGATCTACTCATACATATCAGCTTTCGAATAAATACAAATAAGATCTAAGGCATGTTTCAATTATATTAATTAATTTTATAATCACTATAAAAAATTACAATGAATATTAAAAATTCTTTTCAAAAATTTGAAATAATTGATTTTAAATAAAAATAAATATTAAGGGAAACAAAAATAGTTGGTATGATACAATCTGAAATGAGAAATGAAATGATTTTAACATTAGAGCAATAATATTCGAATTATATGCATATATTATAATACCATTATGAAATTTATTTATTTTCTAACATAATTTTTATTTTAATACTTTATGACAGAGAAAAACTTATAAATATTACATAAAATAATATAATATTAAAAGACTCAGAATCAGTCGTCCTTTTTTTCACCGTTGACAATTGAACATCAAAATTAATAACTAATTGACAACAATCTTTCAACGCGTTCATATACTATTTTGTTACATTCCGTATCGCTTTTGCGT
>NW_017259561.1:698089-721411 GCF_001594045.1 Atta colombica
TGTCAGTATTATCTGTCAGTATTATTCAAATATAGGGGAGACGGGAGTAGATTATAGAGGTAAGTAGAATAATCGAGGCGTCACAATTAAATCGCGCGAGATACGTGTAGATGTGTCTTAGCAGCAGCGACTGCCGCTCAGTCTTGCTGTGATATCTTGAGACGCGTTTGTTGTAGAAGTTATGAATTTAGCAAAAGAAGCATTGTTCTGCTTTACGAATTGAAATATTAATTGTTAAAGTTTGTTAGGTTGTTTGTTAGGTTAGGAAATCTGTCATTCGCTCTGGTAAAAACATTGATAGAGAACGATAGAAAAATCCTATCATTTTGAATATGAAATTCGGTTTGTGAGTTCACTAATTTGAATCAGCTCTTATAGGAACCTTGTACAAATCTTATAAAATTTGATAGAATTCATATACGATTAATCGTGAGGTCAACCATAGAAAATGATATAAACTTATAAAAAACTTATACAAATTGAATAAAAATTCTATTATATTATATATATTCTCTATCAACTTTTTTTACCAGAGCAGTCTCACGAGGTCTGTTCCATAAATAGTTGTATTTTCATTCTCTTTGAGATTTTACTCAAAAGAATTTAGAGAGTATTCTTTTTTATTTTGAATGTACCTGAATGTAATAGAATAATTTTTGTTGTTTTAATGAATTTTAATAATAAAAATATGCAGTAATAGTTAAATTATATGTATAAGAATTTTTCATGCATGAATATGTATAAATATGTATAAACATACATAATATGATAAATTACGTTTATAAACATTTATACATAAACATGTATCAGTATTCATAAATATATATAATTATATGGAAAATATGTCCATATATGTATATTTATACCTTCTTCTTTCTTTTACAAAATTACTTTTAAGTGACAGAAGTAGTAATAATAATATGAAAATATTAAGAATAATTAAAAAGATAATTTTGCGAACATTATAAATGGATAAAGAATAAA
Source organism: Atta colombica (assembly GCF_001594045.1). Taxonomy (NCBI): domain Eukaryota; kingdom Metazoa; phylum Arthropoda; class Insecta; order Hymenoptera; family Formicidae; genus Atta; species Atta colombica. Next base: position 699,074 of record NW_017259561.1, read on the forward strand.
TTATCGTATTATATTTGTTATAACTGCAATTCGGATAACGATTCGAATTAGATAAATTATTATTTATCTAATAATAAGATACAAAGTTATACATTTTTTGTTTATGGGGCCTTCAGTCTCTTCTACTTTACAATTCTACAAGATGTCTCGTTTGAAGTCATCGCGTCGAACACAATTATCCCTTAGACCTAGACTGTATGTTATTCCAAAATATATTTTAAATAAAACTTAATATCTTGAATTAAGTCACAAATGAATCACAATAGAACTTAATCACTTGATGAGCGAGTTATAGGCAGAGTTAATAAAAAATATTTTAAACGTGTTTTTTAATTGATGTTTTAAATATGTTTTTTTATATTACTATTTAAAACATATTTGAAGCATTAAAAACATATTTAAGAAGAAACATAATGTGTTTTATTTAAAAAAAAAAACATTAGTCTTTATTAACCCTGATTATAGGAAGTGAAAGTTGTAGTGCGTAAAAGTTTTCTCTAACCAAGCAGAACAAAAAGTCATGATAATAAAGTCATGAAAATGACATCGCTACATCAATGAGGTTTGATTTTCTTGATTTCCAAGAGCTTGCAAAGTTGTATCGTCATTATGAGAACTTATAGCTTTTTTTTCTGCTGCCACGAATTGATGCATTATGTACACGTTACTAACGTTAGTTCCTTCTTGAAAGTTTAAATAATAGTACACTCGTAATATAACATTGATAGATACTTAATCTCTCGAGAGTTTCTCACTATAGAACTTTGAGTCACGATTTTGATATAATAGATATCAGTAACACTTCACATATTGAAGTAATATCATATATCTCTGTTGATCTACTTGATATCCAAGAGTTTGCCAGTTTTTACCATCATGACGAGAACTTACATCCGAATACTGTAATTTCCTTTAGAACTAGATATATATTTATTAGTTAATTAAGTTGTTTATTAGTTTATTAGTTATTTAAGTTGAATACAAATATAACATTGAAATCATATTTATTAAATGTTTGACTCAAATTTATGAAGTCTACCTAGTCAGAAATGATATGGAATCGATATTGAAAGCATCAAATCGATGTCGATCGACGTTGATTCGATGTCGATTCCATTATCATTTCTGACTAGGTACATACAATATTTAAATATTAACTTGTTCAATATAATTGCGTTAATTATGTATAATAGAAAATATTAATATTTCAAGAAGAATAAAATATATTGATATTAGTATCCTTTATCTTTGTTGATCTTCTTGATTTTTAAGATCATGCCAAGATGAACTTTCATAATGCGTAGCCATATTTTCTGCTGCTGCGTCTTGCATCATTCTATACTCGCTATTATCTGCAACTTCTTTTTCATATCTTGAATTTTCATTTATATGATATTGACAGTAAGATCTTAAGTCACTTATTCCTGTGTTGCTATAAAATACGCTAATAATGTAATTGCTGCAGTTATTGCAATTTACAATTAAATATTTTACCGATTGCGAAATGTTGAAGTAAATTAAGTAACATTGAAGTAAATTTGTAATGTGCTTAAAGTGTACATTATGTATTTATAACTTAAGAAAAAAAAACATTAATATTTTTATTACACAACAGTTACCTTTGTTGATCTTGATTTTGAGGAGCTTGTCTATTTATATCATCATAATGGAAGCTTGTATTTGCATTTTCAGTGACTATAGATTGTTGTGCCATTCTATTAACATCATTATCTTCAGATTCTTCTCGAGATCTTAAAGATTTATTGTTTTTAAAACAAATGTGGTGCATTAAGGCATTTGTCTCGTAAAATATGTCCAGTTTAACATTGCAACGTTTGTACCGTGCAATAAATTCTTCCTCATGAACTTCAAAATATTGCGATAAAGACTTATTTGCAATTTTGTTTTGTACAATAACTCTTATTTCTTGACTATGTTCTTTTCGCAGATGCGACTTTAGATTTTTTTGTATATACTCCCTGACGAAAATTCTTACAAAATTTACATTTTCCTTTGTATAAGTCTACTTTATCAAAATATTGCCATATCAAGTTATTGGTGTTTTTTCATTTTAAGCGATCTTTTTCAGTCCATATGTTATGCTTGTGGTATAAATGTGCCTTTATTGATGTTATCAATCTATTTATATATTTATTATAATAAATTTGATCACAATTATTGCACTGTACAGTAAAATTGTTTAATTTAAAAACATATTTCCACATCCAATCGTTTGATCCTTCTTGAGTTGCCGTTATATTCGTACAATGTCGCGATGTGTTACTAGATACAAAATATCGATTAAGCCAAAGAAAATGTTCAGAGAAGCTGTTTAGAAAAGATTGATGATAGGAGACAGAGTGAAATGTATTCATTAATATATAAAGATTATTGATTGAATCTTTCAGTTCAATAAGAATTATATAGTTTTAATTCCTACTCATTCGATTTCTGTTGTCAATCAATCAGATTAAGATTAACATTATATATTTTACACATCTTGACTTGAAAATAAAGTTTAATATTGAAAATTGGTACAAGTTTTATATTTAGAAATGTTTCTTGACTTTTTACTGTAGGCTATTACAACATCATTTATCACTATTATTGTAATGAATGTTAAGCTCAATAGATTGAATTAAGTAATATATTAAATTTTTAATGTGTATTAAAGTGTACATAATATATATATATTAATAATTTAAAAAAAGTGAAACATTAATATTTTGATTATATATAATAGTTACCTTTGTTGATTTTCTCGATTTTCTATTTAAATTATTTAAGACTTCTATTTAAATTATCATGATGGGAATTTGAATTTGTATTTTCATTGCTTATAGATTGTTGTGTCATTCTGTTCACATCATTATTTTCAGGTTTTTGACGAGATCTTAAAGATTTATTCTTTTTAAAACAAATGTATTAAGGCATCTGTTCCGTAAAATATGTCCAGTTTAACATTGCAACGTTTGCACCATGCACTAAATTCTTCCTCATAAATTTCGAAATATTGCGGTAGAGACTTATTCGCAATTTCTTTTTGTATACCAGCTCTTATTTCTTGACGATGACTTTGCAGATGCAACTTTATAAATGATACATATGATTGACGAATGAAATTGCCACAAAATTTATATTTTGCTGTGTATAAGTTTCCTCTGTCAAAATATTGCCATATCAAGTCATTGTTGTTTTTTCATTTTAACTGATCTTCTTCATCGTATTTTCCATGCTTATGATATAAATGTCTTTTTATCAATATTATCATTCTATTTATATTTTTACCAGCAATCTTATAAATTTGATTACAATTATTGCACTGTACAAGAGAATTGTTTAATTCAAGAACATGTTTCCATACCCAATTGTCTGATCTTTTTTGAGGTGTCATTGTATCCACACAATCGCGATATGTTACTAAATAGCGATTATGCCAAGGAAGATATTCAAAACTGTTTAGGAAAAGTCAATGAAAAGAGGGAGCAAAGAGAAAGAAACAGTAATTATTCACTAAGATGTAAACATTATTGTATTGATTGTATTTGAATTTTTCAGTTAAAAATCATGAGTTTCGTTTCTGCTTATTCGATTTGTGTTATTAAATTAAATTAAAATTAGTATTATTTATTTTATCCATCTTGACTAAAAAATAAAATTTAGCCAAATGAAAATTAATACAGCTTACAATTTTAAAATATATTTCGACTTTTTTCATGATTGTTACAATGTCGATTATCACTATTATTATAAATGTAGAAGTGAAAAAATTAAATTTAGTAATAAATTAAAGATAAAACTAGAAAAGGAAGGAACTGCCGATGATCTTGATATTACGTCAAAATCATGATTCTGAATAATCTTCGATAGGTTTTTATTTATTTATACACTTATGCTTCGTTAAAAAATCATTAATAATCAAAGTTAATGATTATTTCTCCACTTTGCATTAATGACTTTAAACAGGGGGGGGGGGAGGGGATGAAGTAGATCGATTAAGGGTGCACGATTTTCCACGCAAAAGTTATATGTCTCTGTATATACGTAATGGACCTCATTTCATTTGAAAAGTCGTACATTCCTATATATTCCATCTCTCTCCCAATACTTAGAATCATCGACTTTCAAATAATACATTATTCGAAAATGATGTTAAGATGTCAAGAAAAGTAAAATTGAGGTTTAAACGTTATTTCAATCGCATTGTATTTATTTTTAAATTTAAAAATATTGAAAAATTCACAATTCCATTACATAAAATATTTCTATAGATTCATGATAAGAGCAATGCAAATACATTAAAAAACAAATGAAGTCATAAAGCATTTTATTACATTGCTACTTTTCGTATTTAATATATTTTAATGGCCTATTAATTTTATCATAACTTAATGAATGTATTAAAGTTAGAAGATTTACATTTATTTCTATCGTTTTTACTTCTAAATAAAAAATAAGAATGTATATTGAATACTATTACTTGTAAACTAGATTCATAAACAGAAAGTAAGAATAAGCGCGATTGCAATTATAAAGACAATGCGAATATTAAGACATTTAATAATCAGTATAAAATATTATTACATTAGAAAAATTCATTCTTTTTTAAAAACGTTTAATGTTAAAAGACAAGTTAATAAAAAAAGAAAAAGCAAAACATGAACCATATGTTATAATAATAAGTGATGCATATCTCTAATTAATTATGGGTTAAATAAATAAGATTTTGTCTTTTAAAAGTCTCCTTAATTAAAATGAATTCCTTTTTTGTTAATATTATTGCAATCTATTAACTATTGTATATATATCAACTTTTATATAATAAATACAATATTCGAAGCATGTTTCAATTACATTTATTTTATAATAACTACATTACAATAAAGTTTAGTATATTAAAATATTATCTCTAAAAAATTTAATAGGTATAATTAACCTTAAATAAAATGAGAATAATACAGATTAGAACATTTGTCAATACATAATCCGGAGAAAGAGAGAGAGAGAGAGAGAGAGAGAGAGAGAGAGAAAGAGAGAGAGAGATATTTTAATATTAGAATATTAATGCTCGAAACATTCAAATAATATAAATATCTTTTGAATAATCAATATTATTTTAAATAATATGAATATTATCTATCGATATTACCAAAATACATTTTACAATTCTAAAATACACAGGATATCTCTTTTAAGCTTCGAGCACAATTGTCTCCCAGACTATTTGTTATTTTAAAATATTTTAAGTGAAACTTATTTTATTTCGAGGAGCACAAATTTTCTAATATTACAGATTTTCTCTAGGTGGACATGCTTTCAAGATTTCAAGATAACCTTTATTTTTTCGAATGAAATCGCATACATTTATTTACATGCTATGGTTTCTCTAATTACTGTGTATATAAAAGTATTAACCCTCACCGTATACGTTTTTTTAGTATCCATTAAATGTATACGAGGATCATTCATGTCCGGCGTATTTTTTTTAATGGATTAAGTGATTAAAAAAATATTTAAAAATTCATGTAGCTTCTTTAACGATTCTAAATGAAGGATTTATACTTTATTTATAATTACTATATTTATAATTTAATAAATCTATTTGTTTAAATATCTTATTTTTGCAAATATGTAAACACAAATGTGAGTACGAGTATGGTAGTACGTTTAAAAATTTGTAACCTTTGAAATCAATGAAATCTAATAATTAAAAAGAGAAGTTCAAAGTTCATATTTTAAGAAAAAAATATTTTTACAACAAATTTTTTTAAATTTAAATGTTTAAGTTCGGACAATCTGTATTCTCGTACACTAAAAAAATACAGGATGACATTATAAAAGAACGAAAAAAATCGCATTTCTTTGCAAAGTAATTTGATATTTTTATTAGTGGGTTGTTCGAAAAGTTCGTGCCGCAAAAGATTTAAATTTAATAAATGAAATTAAAAATTTAAATTTTCTGCGTTTCAATTTTTCTTCAAAATCGGCACGAACTTTCTGGACAACCTAATATAAGATAACAATGAATAAAAATTTTTTCGTTATATATATATGTGTTTTACTTATAATAATAGTCAAAAAACGCAAAAAAAATTTTTTTTGTACGACAAACACGTTGAGTGTAATACGAGGATCATTTGTGTCGCTCGATTTTAAATATCTGCTGCTCAGCGAGAAAATGTCCACTGCTCGGCTTTCACTGATATCTTTTTTCACCTCACAAGTTTTTTTTTAAGAGCAGAACGGCGCGCTTGTACTTACTTGTTTTCAAAATATTCAAAAATATAAAAATCGCCTGGGCACAAATGATTCCCGTATATATGGTGAAGGATTAAAATGGAAATATCAAAAAATTAGTTTAATCATTTACGAGTTATTGAGTATTTTATTATGTGACTTATTGATGTTTAATATTAAATTTCGTAAATATTAATACTCTTCTCTAGAATGTAAATATTAACATATTATTATTTTAATAGTAAATCGTATCATTTCTACTTATTCTCATGGTAAATCGTGTAAATTACCGTTGTTTTAGAAGAACATAGAGAGTTAAAGCATTAGATTAAATATCTTATATATATGTATAAATGTTATAAATATATTCTTATATAAAATATAACATATAAACACATATCCTATCATGCGTATCAAAAATTATAAAATTTAAACTGCCTATTTTTCGTTTCACGTTTTCCGGCATTTCGTCATTGGGTCCAATATATGTATAATCGCTTAACTAGTCGAATATTTAGTATTAACTTTTCGCTGTGGATTTATACTTACAATATAATAGCATTAAACTTTCGATTGGTTAACATTTCGATTGGTTAACCGAGAAATATGTTTTTTGTTGAACATTGTCGCGCGCTTCACAAGAGGCTTCTCTGCTTTCAGATTCTGCAGTCTGTGATATTTTATTTTGTTAAAAATGTTTGAATGATATAGTTATCTCTATGAAAGAGTTTTACAAAATTTATGAAATAATTCCATCTATGAGCAATGAGAGGTTACATATAAATAGATCTCATATAAAAATATATCTCATACAAGATAAAATACATTATATGCTTGTTACATCATCGTGCTTTACATTTTAACACTATATTTAAATATTAAAACAAGAAATTAATTTTAGATTTTAATATTTTAATGATGTGTTTTCAAATTTAGTTAAGGATAAATTAAAAAATATTTCTATGCGTATACAAACTATACATAAAATAAAAACATATGTAGAAGATTACAGAATACAAAATTTTTTAAATAATTTTAGATGTTATTATAACTGAAGAATATAACTGAAGAAACTTCTTTGTTTAAGCATATGCAACAAGTTACTCTCATTTAATTAGAAAAAGAGTTTAATAGCGTTATGAGTGTTTTTTAATAAAAGTCTTATATATAGAATGCATGAAAAGAATCTCTTATCATCTATTGTTTACTTTCCTATATCTAGTGTTTTGCATATTTTATAAAGTATGCGTAATAAAGGATAAGTATATCTTACATAATTTTTCAAAGTGACGCTGCGTGAAATGTATTGAAATATTCAATTTTTGGAAATAAAGAATGAATGAAGTTTAACATATAGATGATGGACTATAAGATAAAATATGACCGAAGTTGAATGTTTCGAAAAAAAGAGATGGTTTAGAAATAATACGACTTCATACTCTATCCTATAATTTAATGCAATTTCTGTTCCTTTTGACCTTCTCCATCTGCGCACTCATAACTTGATAAGATAGATCGATACAAAATTACCTTTTTAAAAAAAATAAAAAAAGATGCTAAAAAAATATATTTCTTGAATAAAATCTAAGTATCCTATATATATAGTTAATAGTAGTTTTAATTTTTCTTCAAGGATATTCTTATTGAAGATCTTTTTATTCCAATCTAACTAATAGCAATTTTAATTCTCTGTCAAAAATTATTACTAAAAAAAATTAATATATCAAATGAAAAATTAAAAGATGCTACAATCTTAACTTAATCAAATTAAATTTTGTCAAATTAAAAAATAAAACGCAAGTGATACTATCTATTATATATTTACTCCACTTTAACTTTTTGTGTAACACTTGAAAATAAATGAACAAGTTAATGCAATTATGGATTCTTTAGGTACTTAATTTGGTATGGAATTTAACATGGCGCCAATTTTGTTGATCAAATTATTTATACGAATTATACATATCATTAGAGTTAAGTAAATAATACCACTTGCGTTTTATTTTTAATTTAACAGAATTTAACTTGATTAGTTAAGATTGTAGCATCTGGATTTTAATTTTTCATTTGATACAATAGTTTTTTTTGAGAAGTAATAATTTTTGACAGAGAATTAAAGTTGCTATTACTTGGATTAGAATAAAAAGACCTTCAATAAGAAAAATTAATCCTTGAAGAAAAATTAAAACTACTATTAATTGGGTTGGATACTTAAGTTTTATTCCAGAAACAAGTTTTCTTAGCGTCTTTTTTTACCTTTTTTAAAAAAGAAATTGTAAAGTGATATCATGCATTTTATGCCGAACGTCTTCCTATAAACAATTCAGCTTATTATAATTGATCTCAAGAAATAGATTTTCATTTGTTTATAAAAAATTTGGAAAGAGTCGAAATTGGCCCCTATTAACTTTTTTTTCTTTGTGGAAATAATTCCTATATAATAAATTTTAAAGGAGAATTAAAGATATAATTACTTGAATCGATGAAAACGTCAAGTTGATTCTTCGGAAAATATAGATGATCGTAAATCATCTATATTTTCCGAAGAATAATAATTAAAAATATTAGTATATAATTTTATTCTGTATATACATTCTGTATATGCGTCGCTAAAATCCAGATAAATTTCAATTTAAATTTTCCGTTATATTGTGCCTCCGCCAGAGATTGTTATTGGCGTCCGAGAAAGCCTGATGCTTCTAGTAAACAGTTATATTCTCAAAGTGGCCATGATGTTAAAACCAAGTGCGGAGTATAATCGAAAAGCCGCGCATCGAAGGCCTTCGCGCTAGGCGTTCAGCAACGGAAATAATTCAGTTCTTTGGAGATCAACCGTTTATGACGTTGTGGCAAAATATATGGCTTTAGAACAGTCCAACGAAGGTTTCAGTATACCAGTATGCGAGGAAGAACCATTCGAAAGAACACATCGCGAGGATCCTTGCAATCAAAGGACTCAAGCGCTAATTTCGGCTGACCCAGGACAATCGTTGCGAAAATTAGCATCGATTGTTGATGTAAACGAGCCAACAATGCGTCGAATTGCCGAGGAGAATCTTCGATACAAATTGTACACATTAAAGATACGACAGATGCTCTCTGAGGCTGCCAGGACAAGCCGAGTTACTTGTCTCGGCTCCCATTCTGGTCTCCCAATAGCTCAGATTTAAATCCCTTGGACTACTATGGAGCGTGGTTGAAAGAGTCAAACAAATCTCGGCATTCCAATGTGACGTCATTAAGGACCGTTATTGAGGCAGCATTCGTCGGCATGGACAGCGCTACATTACAGCGTGCGTGTGAACGCTTCAGATCGAGAATAGAGGCCGTCATTCGAGCTAATGGGGGATATATCGAATAATTGTGCTCTACAAGGATCCCCCAAGTGCCATGTAAAAGGATTTTTTGTAATATTTAATTTTTCATTAAAAATATTTTGTTTAAAATAATTGTTCAATCTGTCCGGATTTTGTGATGTATCCTGTATATTAAATTTTATGTGTATCTTTATTTCTATCGGATTTTAAATATTATTTGTTCGTTATTTTATATAAAACAAGATTAAGTTATAAACAATGGAAATTACAAAATTGGAACAAATAAGTCGCATTTTTATTATCATTTTTTAGTAATGAATACAGTATATAATTTCGTTTCCGCTTAATTTTCTTTGTTATGTATTAATTTATAAACAATCGATTTATAGAAATCGATAAGAAATAAATTACTTTTTCGTTAGATTTCTTAGCTTAATTAACAATTATCAGCGTTTCATTTTTAACTGATTTCCTTTTCAATATTAAGTTATAAACAAATAAGATCGAATAAATTTATCATTATCATCTTTTGACTTAATAAAGTGTATGTGACTTAATATAGTGTATTTCTCCGTTCGATCTCCTTTTATTAATTTATAAACAGAGATCGTTAATAAAAAATAGAGATTGACAACGAATAAATTATTTCTTCATTATCATTTCCTTGATTAGTTAACTTGATTAGTTAACAATTATCTGAATATAATTTCATTCGATTTCCTTTTTAAATATAAAGTTATAAACAGATGGAGAAAGAGGTCAAGAAATCGCTTTGTCATCTTCTGGCTTAATTAACAAATGTATAATTTCGTTTCCGTTCGATCTAATTTTGTTAAATAATAAGTTATAAACAAATAGAGATCGAGATCAAATAGATTGCTTTATTATTATCATTTCCTAACTTAGTTAATAAATATCAGTCTATAATTTTCTTTCTAATCTCCTTTTATTAAATTTTATTAATTATAAACAAAGATAAATTTTTCATTATCATTTCTTAGTTTAATCAACAAATACCAGCGTATAATTTCGTTTTCATCCGATCTCCTTTTGTTAAAATTATAAATAAATGGAGATTGTTATCGAATAAATAGCTTTGTCGTTATCATTTCCTAGCTTAGTTAACAAATACCAGTGTATAATCTTATAGCATGGAGGGTGTTAAAGCTTATAGACATGGAGGGAGCATTGTGGTTCAAAATTGTATCCAAGATACTTGTGAGAGAGAAAGATATATAAGAAGATGCATGTAAGAAAAATGTAACATTCGTTCTCTTGGCGCATATTTTAAAATGCCGATAATAATTATATTGTAATGTAAAGGTGCCTTTACGCAACGTTATGAGTCGAGCGTCAGAGCATACGTAGTGATATGTTTAATAATTTTTTTAATGTACGAGATATACTAATAGTGGAATCTTGTAGTTTACACTATTTAATGTAAATAAATATAAATTTTATTATATGTTAGGATAATGATATATATATCAAAACATAACCTCTAATTATTAATATAACCTATAATTTATCATTTTGCGTCAAGAAGCTGCGCAAAAGCTTATTACGCAGAAGTCTGGAAATTCAAACTGCGCACTTCTGCGCAGATGCTCGATGTTTGCATGTAATGGCATCTTAACATACTATACTAACTACTATATAGTGTCTGCAACATTGGCACATGTGCATAAAGGAAAATTCCATAATCTTTCTCACATGCATCTTGGACACATTTGAGGATATAGTCAATGCTCCCTCTATGTCTATATGCTTTAAGTGTAATTTCATTCCTATTCGATCTCTTTTTGTTATGTATTAATTTATAAATAAATAGAGATCGATGATGAATAAACTTTTCCATTATCATTTCCTAGCTTAGTTAACAATTATTAGCGTGTAATTTCCATTTCGATTTCCTTTTATTAAATATTAATTAATGTGAAGAAAATAGAAATCGATGATTTTTCATTGTCATTTCCTAGCTGAGTTAATAACAAAGGTTATAAACAGATACAAACATATAATTTCGTTTACCATACATCGCCAACGTTTGTTGCATCAATATGATAACGTACATGAGCTGAAAAGTCTCGGGATTTTTAATAACAAGTGTTTTTTAGGCAAAGTTATATTATTCCTCAACATAGTTGTCTTCGATATATTTGGTATAGCGATTTTCCAACATTTCGATGCCCTTTCTGTAGTACGAAACGTCTAAGCCTTCGAAATACACATCGGTTTCCGTGACGATTTCCTCATTCGATGTGAATCTCTTTCCCTAGAGCCACCGCTTGAAGTTTGGAAATAGATAATAGTCGCTGGGGGCCAAGTCTGGAGAATACGGTGGGTGAGTAACCAATTCGAATCGTAATTGGTTCAATTTGGCCATCGCTTTCAAGGACGTGTGTGACGGTGCGTTATCGTGATAGTATAGAACGAAGGCGAAAGTAGCGCCACTTAAACGACTGTAGCTTGAAAACGAATGAACGAAATGTCATGAAACTTCATACATAAACTAGTGACAGATGAACCTCTCGAAATGAATGTTCATTTTCTAGTGGCGCCACGTATTGAAAAATCCCGGGACTTTTCAGCCCATGTAGTACTTTTGAATCAAAACGTCCAACATAACATTTTGATTGGACGATTAGTGCATTCTCGCGTCGAAACGTGCAACAGTACATCTGGTCGACGATGTATTTTAAATTCTATCTATGTAAAAAATTTCACATCGGAACTTTGCATCGCAATATCTCTGCTTGTAGGGAACGTAAGAAAAAAATAAAAGCTTTTATTACATAATTTGAGTGGACATTCGATTGAACGTATGTAAAACCTGATCAGCCGTTATTAATCTCAATCTCTTGCAATTCATGGTCTCGCATAAAATAGCCACGATAGTGTCGTTATGCTTGATTTAGCGCCGAGACACTACCGTGTCTTTTGATAAAAATTAAAGGATTTCTCTTTGATAAGATGTTCTAATTATTTAGAATATTCCTCTATTGTAGAATAGAATATATTTTAATTTTTACACACAAACACACACACACACACACACACGCGCGCGCGCGCGCGCGCGCGCGCATGTAATATATACATAAAATACATTCATGTACATAAACGTATACTCGCAAAAATTCCAATTCGTACTTGCTCTCAAACGGCTGATTAGTTCCGGTTAGTTTAAATTGTGTTGAAGCAGCTACTTTTTTACTTCTTCCATGTTTTACAATGAAACACAAAGGCGAGTATCATTTATTAACCAACCACTAACATGTTTTAGAATATTTTCTTTATTTTATATATTATTCTTAACAAGATATGTTATAGAAGAATATTCTAAATTTTAGAATATTCGATTAGAGGATAGCTTTAAACGGAATTATTCTTAAATATAGAATACGATTTTTTCGCTTATTGATTTTATATTATTAAATGTTGAAGTATCTTTAATTTAAGAAACCACAAAGTGAACAGATATATGGATCAAAATAAATGATGCGGCCTTGCTATATCTGAGTGACCTCACACATAAACGGGAATTCGAGAATGAAAGCAAGGGGCACCAACCGGTTTGAACATACCCTTAACTGAGTGAGCCTTCTGGAAGTAAATCATTCCAAAGCCAGTGCATCGTTTTTATTATCTTGAAAGTAGAATAATTACAATTTTTCTTGTATCTCGCAAATGAAAAAAAATGTTGGATATTTTTAAAAACTACGAAATAATGCTGGCTGTTCAAATGAAAACATGTCGTTGTGCTTAGTCATGCCGGCCATGTGGGTGGTAAAAAAATTAATGAATTAACTTAAGCAATATTTATCTGTTTCTGTCTTTTTTAAGTCACTGTTTGTACAACGACATATTCATAATATTCACAAATGATATTGAAAGGTAACCCTATCTTGAGTGAAAAGGCGAAAACAAATTATCTCACTGGATATGGATAATCGATTTATTTTTTGTTTCCGCCATCTACCTCATTTACCTCACAAAGCTGTCTTCTTTCTTCCTGCGGCGAGGAACGATCGTCGACAATCTATTACCGGACGATGGACGGCGTCTGATCGGCCGTTTTTCATTCTTTTTTCACCTGCATGAAATGATGGCTTCTTTCACAATAAGAATCTTCTCATCTTATGTACAATCGTATATCTTTTAACGTTACAATATAATAACATGCAATTCATCATTGCATTAAAAGTAAACTTTCCTGAAAACATATATTATAGAATTTACAATCAAAACTAAATGTAAGAAAGATATTGCGAGAAACATATTTATTTTTAAGAAATTAATTTATTTTTAGAAAATTAATGAAAAATTAATTATTTCATCTGGAAAGATATTAATAGATATATAATAATGTAAAAAAGTTATACACATTTCATTCTTACTTAATGACTGTGTAAAAGTTCAATTTTTAGTAAGTAGTTCAATCTTCAAGTAGCTTTTATCTTTGCACACCTATTATTCTACTTCACTTTCCGTTCATCGTGCAAATCGTACGTTATATTATATGCTTGGACTATTTAATTAACTACTATTAGTCCCTAATTAACTTTTCTCCTCGCAGTCAATGTAACCGGATCAATCGCAAATGAAAAATTTGTTGTAATCGCTGATCGACCGCTTTGTGGCCCTCTTTATGGGCCTTAAACGTTGTAATCATCGGCAATAGAGTCATTATAGTCGATGACACGTTTGTAAGTTAAAAGTGCAATTCTTCACATGAAAATTGAATATAATTCTAAACTAATCAAAATCGAGCAGAAAACCAATGTCTCTTTTCTTTTCTACTGTTCTGTTATTTTATACAGTAATTCAATCATTTTACATCAATTTGTAAATTATCGAGACTACTTCTGTCTTATGTGAAAAAATGATAAAGAAATATTTGGGAAAAAGTTCGTGGCGTTTTTCCCATTACATCTAACGGGAAAAATGCCACGAACTTTTTGTCACACCTAATAATTGTCAAATAATCATCTAATATTTTTCGATATATTGCAATCTTCCCATTTCTTCGATTTTCATCCTGGGAAATTCATTCAAAAAAATCTCGATTTTATTAAATATATTTGAAACATTCTTCTATATTATATTTCTTTAGCTTCTTAGGTAATTTTAATACACACCTTTGAATCATTCATGTCCTGCGCATTTGTTTTCTTTGATTTATATACAATAATATTATATATAACAATTGTATATGACAATTTATTATATACAACTTTACAAATATTTTCTAAAAACATCAAAATATACGTAACAATTGCTTCATAATTTTTATATATTTGGAAAAGTGAAAATTAATACAAGACACGAAAGATCCATCGTGTGTAATAAGGATGTAAAAACGAAAGGTTAATATAATTCTTTTTTCTATTTTCCACTGTTATGTAGAATTTTGATAGCGTACATATGAAAACATCTAATTAAATTGATCCATCATTAGAAAAATCATGCCTGGTTTATAAAAGAGTTTTTTCTTTAACATATTTTAAAATCATATTTCGATATTGTTGACCGATTCCTCGTTCTGGTTTCCACATTTCTGAGTTTATTACCGCTAATTATGGATGGGCAGTAAACTCGCCCTATAACACAGGCATTCGAAAACCTGACTTTTCTCTCGCAACGCCGCTCGAGCGCGCTTTCCGCTCGAATCATCCACACATATTTTTTTATGCAGTCCGATTAGGCTATTTCCTGATGCATAACGGACGATCCTTTGCGAATCGCTTCTTAAAAAAAAGATTATAATATTGGCTAATAATTTATTATAGACATTTATTATGCACCTTCAATTTGAACTAATCGCTTCTACAATATATTTAACGATTTATTCTTGTCCTGTTTTTACTGCTTCGCCTCTTTGTTTCAAATCAAAATTTATGTGTTATAATAATTTATATATATTAGTGATTATTTAGATAGAAAAAAAAATTTTAGAGAAATTTTTTCTTCCACTATTTATAAAAATTGTTAATCGATTTTCATTGAGATTACGAAATGTGTTACAGACACATTTTATTAGCCTGAGTGAGATATTTAATATGAAACTGACATTTAATAGCAAGAAATGAGAATAGCAATATCTATTTCGGTTGCGATACTATACATGTCATGCTTTGAGATTGCATGAAAGTGCTGATTTCTAAATCTATATATATGGTAATAGAGAAATTTGCGCTAGTAATCGCAGCGATAATTTCACGTTTATGATGGTAATAAAATGTATACTAAAAAACTGCATCATGTAAAATTGCTGAAAGTCGCGAAAGCGTAAGCATGAGGAACTCATGAAATCACTCAAATTTATACGAATTATTCATTATTCACGATTCGTATAATTCTTTCAACATTGCTGTTATCCAGAACAATCCTTTTTTTTTGCTGACACGATTTTATTTTACACAATTTAAAATATTACGGTTCTTCTTTTAGAATTATATGTTATTAGAATTATATGTTATTTTGTAACTTTTGAAAATGTAATACGTTTAAAATGTAATACGTATATTTATCGTTCAAAACAATTTTGGTTTATCTTGTAAATGTACAGAATGCGTTACCAAAATCGAACAATTTCTTTAAACAAAATGTTTTTAATAAAACATTAGATATTACAAAAAATCTTTTTAAATGATATACTTGAGGGATCCCTATAGAGCACAATTATTCGATATATCCCCCATTAGCTTGAATGACGGCTTCTCGGTTTGAAGCGTTCGCACGCTGTAATGTAAGCGCTGTCGATGTCGACGAATGCAACCTCAATAGCCTCATCCTTAATGACATCACATTGGGATGCCAAGACTTGTTTGACCCTTTCAACTACGCTCCATACGTAATCCAAGGAATTTAAATCTGGGCTGTTGGGAGGTCAGAATAGGAACCGTGGCGAGCAACTCGACTTGTCTTGGCAGCCTCAAAGAGCATCTGTCGTATCTTTAATGTGTATTTGTATCGAAGGTCCTCCTTGGCAATTCGATGCATTGCTGACTTGCTTACCAACAATCGATGCTAATTTTCGCAACGATTGCTCATCCGAAACCAGCGCTTGAACCCTTTCAACGACTACGGGGGTCCTCGCAGTGCGTTCTTTCAAGTGACTCTTCCTCGCTGGCATACTGAATCTTTGTTGGACTGTTCTAAAGTCATATATTTTGCCACAATGTCATAAACGGTTGATCTCCAAAGAACCGAATTATTTCTGTTGCTGAGAGTCCAGCGCGAAGACCTTCGATGATCGCGGCTCTTCGATTATACAATATATTCCGTACTTGATTTCAACATCCCTTTTTGAAAATATGATTGTTTGCTAGAAGCATCAGGCACCACTTTCGGACCCCAACAACAATTTCTGGCGGAGGCACAATATAGTGGAAAATTTAAATTGAAATTTGTCCGGATTTTAGTAACGCACCCTGTACTCTTATTTTTATTGTCATTTATTAAATCAAGCTTCTAAATCTTTTCTAATTAGAATTTCAAGTTTACAGATTTCAAAAAAATTGACAAAGAAAAAAAAACGTAATAAGTAAAAAATTGTAAAAATTAATAAGTAAAAAGATTAATTTAAAATTCCAAGAATTTTCCACTGCATATTATGGCACGATTTAGTATAAATATCTTGTGCATCAAGAAAATATTCTCTTCTCTGCTGGCCATTACCAACTCTACTTAACATGTTCTCATTAACGTAATTATCTATGGCAAAACTGCTAATCGACGCAATTGGTATTTCTGAACCTTGATTTATTGCCGGCGGATTATGTCACGGATCTGCACATTCATGTGTAAGCATGCGAATCTCGTCAGCAACGTAGCTGTATGTAGAGGAAGGTGATGTACCTTTAATCAATTTTGATATGTTTTTGTTGTGCAAGTTGTCTAAAAATTCAAAAAAATTCTGAAATATTCTTTGAAGGATTGACACTAACATATACTTTTTATACATTTAAATTGTGATGTTTTGTACATCCTTTTTAACATTAGAAAAAAATTGAATTTTGATCAAAGGTACAACATCCATGTTGTACCATGTTTACCTTTAACCAATAAAATGTGTGTAAGATATTCAACAAAAAGTTTAATTTTATTTATATTTTTATATTTTTAATATCTTTCGTGTTGAGAAAAAAAAAGAAGAAATGATTGGGAGGATTTATACGGACAGGAAAGAGTGAGGTATTACAATAGGAATGAGTGAGATAAAAGAGAAGATATACGAGGAGGAAGGTTTGAAGATCAGTTAATAAAGTGAGATGTACAAAGACAGTAAGAGAGCTGTAGAATTTATAAGGCAAGGTACGAGAGATATAAGAAAATAGAGATAAACAGCACAAGGTTCCGACATTTAAGGAAAGAAAACTTAGGAGAATGGAAAAAAGGAGATGAAATGAGAGCCTTATTTAAATTAAGATGTGGGAATTTGAAGGAAGGCAATAAATCTTGGGTAGACGAGCATATAGGAAAAATTGTATATTTTGTGGTAGAGGAAAAGATAATTTACAGCTATGTTGAGCACTATGTTGAGGAATGTTCAGAAATAAGAGAAAAGTTTACTAAATTAGGAAAGGAAAATGAAAGGATTTTAAGTAGTTGTATGATGAGGATTTAGATGAAGTGAAAAGAGAAATAATAAAGAAATTATGGAAAGAGAGGGATGAAACTAAAAGAAAAAGAGAAGGGAGAAAGAATTCAAGAATTCAAGAGAGAGGATATAGAGGAAATGTAAGAGTAAACTAATGGTAACTAATGGTAAAGTGCATTTAAAAAATGGTGAAAATAAGGAAAGAGAAATAATGAGTGATTAGGATAAAAATAGGCAATAATGATAGGCTGTGATAAGGCTATGATAGAGCTATGATATAGATATAGATAATGTATATTTAATAGACCAGAATCTATAATATTAGTAATATTAATAATATTAATAATAATATTAGTAATAGTATTAAAATTAGATATAGCATAAAAGCGAATAAAGTAAAAGAAATAAAATATGTAATAAGAATCGAAGTCAGATGGTTTAAGTAGAGACAGTAGGATAGTAAAGAAATAACTATTTAATAATTATATAATAATATATGTGTGATAGCATGCGGACGAGGTATGCAAATGTGAATGAGTTAAATTTTTATATGTAAATTAAGTCCTCTTCTTGATTATATGCTGAAGTATAATAAATTTTATTCCACATTCTATTTTTAAGTTTTTTTTTATATCATATGTAACTTTATATCGCGTCTTTGTATGGTAAAATGTATAAAAATACTTTACTATACAAAGATTTTCGTTTTTGTACGAAAATGAAATTTTTGAATCTGGCAAAAATAGTGTTCTTCGTTCATTTCATTCATAATCGCTCTAATGAGCACAATTTTATTAATATTGGAGATAAGATAGCTAAATGATTATCTGTCATCGTATTGACAAAGGTACTATCAGTTACTGGTTAAAGATACAACGCTTGCTTTCTATTTGTTATTATTATTTTCATAAATTATACAGGGTGCATCACTAAAATCCGGACAAATTTCAATTTAAATTTTCCGCTATATTGTGCCTCTGCCAAAGATTGTTGTTGGCGTCCGAAAATGGCGCCTGATGCTTCTAGCAAACAATCATATTCTCAAAATGGTCGCGATGTTGAAACTAAATGCGGAGTATGATCGAAGAGCCGCGATCATTAAAGGCCTTCGCGCTGGGCACTCAGCAACGGAAATAATTCGATTCTTTGGACACCCGAGATCAACCGTTTATGACATTGTGACAAAATATACGATTTTAAAATAGTCCAAGTTCCAGTATGCCAGCGGAGAAGAGTCACTCGAAAAAACGCACCGCGAAGACCCCTGCAGTCGTTGAAAGGCTCAAGCGCTGATTTCGGATGACCCAGGGCAATCATTGCGAAAATTAACATCGATTGTTGATGTAAGCGAGCCAACAATGCGTCGAATTGCCGAGGAGGATCTTCGATACAAATCGTACACATTTAAAGATACGATAGATGCTCTCTGAGACTACCAGGACAAGCCGAGTTGTTCGCCTCAACTCCCATTCTGGCCTCCCAACAGCTCAGATTTAAATCCCTTGGACTACTATGTATAAAGCGTAGTTGAAAGAGTCGCAAACAAGTCTCGGCATCCCAATGTGACGTCATTAAGGGCCGCTATTCAGGCAACATTCGTCGACATGGACTACATTACCGCGTGTGTACGAACGCTTCAGACCGAGAATAGAGGCCGTCATTCAAGCTAATGGGAGATATATCGAATAATTGTGCTCTACGAGGATCCCCCAAGTGCCATATGAAGGGATTTTTTTGTAATATTTAATTTTTCATTAAAAACATTTTGTTTAAAGAAATTGTTCAATTTGTCCAGATTTTAGTGACGCACTCTGTAGGTTAAGATTGTATTAAGTTTTAAATAATTTTTTCTGAATATCTAATTAATATTTTAGACAATTCCAACATAAGACAGAATACATATATAACAAAATTTTATAAGATTAAAAAGCGTTTTGAAATTATTTCATTTGAAACAATAAATGATTTTCACAGGAATATAATTCTCTTCATTATTATAATTATAAGTTAAAGAACATCTCTGGTAGTTCTCTCTCATACTACATATTTTTACAAATATCCAACAGATTTTTTATAAATTCAAATGGTTAAAGATACAAAGAAACATGTTTCCCTATATGAATTCAAGAGCAACAATTTTCGTACGTTGCCTTCGCTAATTAAATAGTTTATTAATTTTCTTAGGATTTTAAAACAACTTAATATAATGATGATAAAGAAAATGTTTATTTTTAATTATTCGGCATTAATGTGTTATAAAGATAAATGCGTTTCAATAATTTGTTATACGTTGTTTCAATACAAATACTTAACTTTTTATTTTATATATTTATGTCATAACAATTCGATACAAATCGAAAAACAATACAAATCTATATTGTTTTTATGCTTAACGAATGCAAAGTAGGCTCTGACGAAACAAATGTAACATTTTAACGCAAATGTTGCCATGTGATTAGCAAGGAACGCGTAATTATTTGTGTATGTCGACGAACGATAATCACTACTTAGCTTTATGAGGCCGAGAAGCTTCGAGACCGTGTATTCGACCGAACGGAAAATCGGGCCGCATGTAGCAGAAGACGCGGTTTCGAAGGGTCGAACCCCAATCCGCGGCACGATCACGAAGCACTCGTAAATATTTTAGTAGCATTAATTCTATGATTCCGCGATGGACTGCTGGTGTCTCGCGTGTTCCATCCACGTTGCTTCGATCGATTTCAAGTGGCAAAGCTATAATATATGTATGTATACAGATCACAAATGTATATTGAATTTAACCTTTTAAAAACTAGAGATGATAGATGAAGGAAATTGTTACTCCATTGTCATTTATGACAGCGGTATTTGGACAATTGTTAAAGCTTATCTTCACTTTTAAATGTGCTAAACTCGACATTATTTATACAATTTAAATTAAATATCAGCTCTTTTGTGAAATATTCTATTCTTGTTATATAGAATAGTTACATATCACTGTATAATTAAATATCAGAGACGGTTTACATTATTGATTTTTTTTCTTTTAGGAATCATATTTAATATTAGCGTTTATTTGCTATTCATTAATATGATGAAACCTACGTAAGTACAGCTTTTGAGAAAGTTCCTTGGATAGTTATCGAACATAGTGTCCAATTAATTAATTTTTGCATACTTTAATATCACTCGGCAGAAAAGGGATGAGATACTAGGAATTTTGCAAGGGATGGCAGCTTGATAAACATTGCGACGTGTCACAGCGCAAGCGGTCGAGATACGTTCCAACGATAAACGCATCCCACGAGCATAAACGTCCCGTCGGGGCTTTATAAAGTATAACATAAAATGCAACGCGCGGTTATACATGTGTATGGTTTACGCAAATGATTAATTCCATTCTCCACAGAGAAATAGAGAGAGAGAGAGAGAGAGAGAGAGAGAGAGAGAGAGAGAGAGAGAAGAGAGAGAGAGAGACAAGAAATATCGAGCTCCGATCTGTTATTACAGCAAATATGGAAATTCGTATGGCGTCGGTATCCCTGGGGACGTTTCTTTCCGTAAACCACGTATCTGTCATTATTAGAAATTATTCATACACGCGCACGCATGCAACACGATTATTTATTGATATCTATCGACTCGGAAAAACTGACGGAATTTTCTTTCTTCGTCACGCGCAACATCGGCGCACTTCTTCGCTCGATTTCAAATTGATGCACCGGTTTGTGATTATCTTGGACGATGAAAAATATCGACCAATAACATTTCCGGGGAAACCGAGAATAAATACGAGTTATGTTTCACTGGTTCAACATTAGATATAAAGAAATGCCATGCATGTGCGATAGGCCACACACAATCGGGTTATTCTATTATTACTAAGTGATAATACCCACGAAAAGAGAATGACTTTTCGGAGCAATAGAAATTTTCATGCTTAACGAGATGTATTGTGATCCAAATTCGATTTGAAAGTCATTGTTAATGTCGCAAAGGATTGGTAATCATGGAAGAATACATCGAATCTTGTATATTTGTTTAATGCAGATTTCCAGGTGTTTCCTTAAAACTAGTTCTAGGCAAAATAAAAATTAATTTGTTGAAGATATAGAGAAAAAAAATTAAATATATTACAGAATTTTAAAAAAATATATATGTATATAAATAAAATTATTTGTACTTATATAGTACCTATAAATA
>NW_017259561.1:721511-744407 GCF_001594045.1 Atta colombica
ATTTAATGTTAATTTAAATTAATAATTTTTTAATAAAATAAATTAAGAAAGATATGCGCTAGAATTTTTTTTTAATTAATCCAAAAATATCATTAAAAAATATATCGTGTGCTTGCTTTGTTAAAATTGATATAATATTATATCCAGTCTTCTGCTTAGCATAATAAGAAACTTTTCTCGAAATAATGCTATTCATGTAGATTTTGAAGCTTAGATAAAAACGAAGATTCGATTCACCATTATCTAATGAAATTGACAAAGGGTCGTTATCCTTATTCGAACGAAGTATAAATCCTATGATTTGATTAGTTTTTATTATGATAATAAATGATTTCGAGTAAATCGAATCGAAACTATCTGTATTGTGCTTTTTTACATTATTTCTTAACTGCTTCTGCATCGAATATACAAGCAAAATTTACATTTTATAGAATGATACAGAAAACATCTATTTCAATATATGCAACATAGTTTGTATCATAAGAGACATTATGTGTATTTAACTCATTATGTTTGTTATTTAAATTCCAATTATATCGAAACAATATTTTTGTAAACTCTTTTGAAATGCAGAAATATCCAGAAATAGAATATTGTTATACGCTATGTCGATAATTATTCTCTTCTGACAAGTTATCAGATGATTCATACATCGTTCACGCAGAATAAGAACACGCGGAGTGTTGATGTAATGCCGTACTAATTAATTTCTCTCTCTCGAGACAACGAGAAGTCAGGTTGCTCGCGTGCGAAGTACATAATGTACGTTAATAAATCGCATCGGGGCGTGCAATTTCAATATTCCGACCTGCAGTTATATCCGTGACGACCCACGATCGTGAAGGACGAAGGCAAGGTAATTTATCGTACGCGTTTTACTTCATAAACTTAATGAACCCACTCTCATCACGGCGATTTCTAAATCTTGAGGAAACGATCATCGTAAAGCGCCACTGCCACCGCGATCTGCGTCTGTAATTTAAAGAGAGCATGACACAGTAATTAAGTGAGACGCTTTCTGGTGATAATTAAACTGACGCGTGTACTTATGCGGGAAATTATTCCAGCGCCGTCTCACCAGTGATCCTCACTGAGCATCGTTCATAATACCTTCTCCTCCTCTCGCCTTTATATTTTGTTATCCTTTCCCTTTTCTTTCTACTCTCTTATCGGTTTCCATTTTTTCCTTTTTCCATTTGTTTTTTTCTTTTAAATTTTGCTAAACGATACGACATAAGATGGCATTATTACGAGCACCATTAATGAGCCTTAGAGCGCGCCTTTGACAGGATCATTTAATTTCGTGTGCAATTAACATGGCTTTATGCTCCCATGACATCAGAATTTTTACGAGCGCGAGTAAATTGAGTCGTCGTCTCACCTTCGTGCCGGTATAGAGAGAAGAACGATAGAAAATAAAGGTGCCCTTGTGAGACAATGACATTTTGATGACAGTAAGACGAAAATAGCTTGCCGAGTGCATTTCGAAATGAAAAAGTATATTTTTTAACGCAATACATATTCCCTGTAACTTGATGCAAAATCTGTTTTTCAAAGCGATGCTTGAGATCGAAAGAAATAATAAAATCTCTGATTAAAAACCGAATTAATTAACGGATTGAACCTTAACGAATTATTAAGCTTTTTTAAAATATTTAAATAGCTTACAGCAACGTAATATAATATTTCCATCTTATATTATTCCAAACGTGATTTTTGTAGCACAATCTTGTTACATCGTTATTTACAATCACAAGCATTTTGTAATAACTTTGGAGTTCATTATATACTGTTAGCGTTTAATATTAATAATACTTGAATAAATTTGTAGTCACCTTGCAATCTCTTTCAAATTATCTTTGCGCCGTCGTATGCCCCGATGCTCATTTCTTAAGTAATCTGCAATTATAACGGAATTTCTTCTCACAAAAGCGCGTAAAAATTGTCACATCATTAAAATACAGTACACGATCAGTCTTGTTGGTTAACAATTAACTCTTTAATTTAGTTTCGTTATTCAATCGCTTTCGCCATTTCATTTCCATTTAATAGCTACGCATACTTTGATAGCCCCTCAACGAATAAATATTATTTTAAACGTCACATCGTAATTCATTTCGCAAGTATCATCAGTTTCCTTCTCTTCTTTCTTACTGAAACCACTCTATTTTCGTTAATTTGTTGTACACCGAAAAGGTGTGTGCCCGGTAATTTAACCATCTCTCACTCTTTCTTTCTCTTTCTTTTTCCCGGCTACCAAGCATCACATTTCATCGATCTATCGTTCGAAAACAGTGCACCGATTTCCTTGACACGAGAAATCTTTAATTAATTTTCTTATAATATATTATTAATTTTTTATGACATATGCAAGATTTCTGACATCGATTTCACAAATTGTAAATATGTTTAACATAATAAATAATAAATAATAAATAATGCTTTGAAAATTTCAAGATTTATTAATTCTTATTATAAATCAAAATTTTTTAAATAAAAGGTAAAGATAATATTTACAAAGAAACGAAATTTTGTAAATTTTGTAAAAAGGAAACGTCATTTTTTTTAAAAAACAATTTTTTAAAAATCAGTTTTATCCTTAATATTCACAATTGAGTATTCATATCCTGCGTATTTCTGTTTTTTGAAATACTAGATAAACACTTAATTAAATAACTGTTCTCTTTATCTTTTTTAATACACAACTTTACAAATACTTTCTAAAAATGTTAAAGTATATGTAAAAATTTCTTAATATTATATACATATGTTTTTAAAAGTGATGAAAATTAATTTGAGACATAATTCATTATGTAAAAAAATCAGAAATCATCGTGTGTATTAAGGATTAAATTGTAAATTTCGTATAATTTCTTGGATGTTTTCAAATATTAGTAAAATTATACGAAGCTGTATTGTAAAATATTTAAATATTTACACTCTCACATTTTATTATTATTATTAAGCATATATGCATATATTAAAATTTATATATTTTCTAAAACAACAATAAACAACTTGTTTATGTTCGGATCAATCTGCTCGCGGCAAACCGCATTCTTCTTTACAAGGGCAAGAACCTTCCGAAACGGTTTCAGGCAGCATTGAATAAATTACGTGCTCCAATCCAAAGCATGTTGCAAAATCCTCGCGGCATTAAATATGTATACAGTGATACTCCGATAGGGAACACCTGTAGAAGGATTGCATGCCGTTGTAGGGCCGATTGAGGAGGAGAGAAGGAACTTGTATCTTCTCGGAGATTTTCGGATTGCTTACATACATTCGGGCATGCACGAAGCGAGCCCGCGCTTATTTATGCACTTGCCACTCTTCCCAATCGTTGGCATAAATTGATACGTCGTGTCATCCCCTCTCCTTTATGGTAATACCTGTCCACTTCCTGGGATGAAGCATGTGGACTTGGTTGGTCGAGCCGATGAGATTTCTTGTTATTTGCAATTTAATAAAATTCTGTAAAAATTATAAATTATCAGTAATACCATTTGCAGAGAAAAAAAAACACTGAATAGACTTATTTAAATATTTAAAGTAAAATAAATATTATTACAATTTACTTTTATAAGCAAATTTTGCGATGTGTATTGTAGATTTCATATCTCTTTTTTATTAGATATGTGAATTTAAGTAACACACAGCTGATTTTATCAACTTAATGTTTTTATAATCACTCTATAATTTTCTATAAATTTTATTAATCAAGTATTTTAATGTTATATAAATATATTCAGCTTTTTTACAAACTTACAGCATTAGAAGAAAACAATGTTTTTTTTAAATATTAATTTCATTTTGCAGAATTTATATAGGATAATTATTAACGCTGTCAAATTGCCAGAGCTACAATTGTTGTCGATTTGTCTCTATCTTCAATCACAAAGGCTGCGATAGCTTGTTTCCGGTAAATTTTCTATGATCGCGCTCTATCGCTATAAAATCTTGTCTGCATCGTTATTTGCGTGCGAATTATGGAAAACAATAAATGCGGCTGCTAAAGTACGGAATGTACCGCGCGGCGGGAAGCCCATCTATAATCACCCACGGTTAATTCCTTCGATATTCGCGGAACATGATGGGCAAGGGCGTGACTAGAGGTACGCATTGTCCATTACCGGTCGTCAGTCTACACCGTTTCAGGGTCACAAAGCGGCTTTGCCGAGAAGTGCATAAACCTCGGTTATAGCCACCGAGCAAGTGCATTAGTGAGCCTAGTATGGGCCTAGTATACCGCGTCTCGGTGAAAACTGTGAATTTCGCTGTAAGCCCGCCGCGTTGTGACGATTATAAGAATTACCGGATTCCGTGAACTGACACATGACGAGGCGGGCGACTACGAGAATTCAGAGTAATATGAAAGAACAAGGGATCTTAGAAGAGTTACTCTGGGAGGAGAGACGTTGAATTTTCATCTTAGGAGTAGCTTCCGCGAATGCATTCGCAAAGTAATCTTGGGCAACCAATCTAATCTCAAACAATTGAATTATTTTTCGTTTAACATTTTTTTCTCCTTTCCTGTACAAACGTTAAGCTTACTCGACAATTTGACTTTTTTTAGATGGAAATAATTTCCAAGAGTGATTAGACATCGAGATGTCCAAGCGAAACTTGTGCTACTTCTACTTTTTAAAATTTAATCAAGAAAGAAAAAATACCTATGCACATACAGATTCTGAATTTTTTGTTTTTCCTTATTTTAATAATATAATTTAATAAAGTAAATAAAAATTTTATTTTAATTTTAAAATAAAATTTAGCATGCTAGATATTAATCCGTATTCACACATCATCTTTATCAACAAATGCGTAAATTTAGCATATAATTTATATTTCACATGCTATGGTAGAATCTCAGAAATAAATGTATTTAAAGATGCTTTATACATATTTTCAAAATAATAACAAAATTATGAAAAAATTACAGATTATTCTAAATTACATTTTAAAATAATACGACAAATTTGGTGACGGTTTACTATTTGGATTTATTAAAATCATTCTGGCTGAGTTATTTTAATAAATAGTAGTATTTTTTTAAATCTGCTTTAACAAAAATGTATGGAAATGTATTATAAAATAAATGACAAAAAGCTCAATTTTTTAAATATAAGTACATAATGTATTGAAGATTATTTATGTATAGAATTATTTTTTATCATTGTGAACTAGTTGCCCAGTAAATAAATAAAATATTTATTTGTTCTATATCTTTGTAACTAATCAGTGATCAATCACAATGAAATTTTGCAAGTTATTTTGAATATTTAAAGAACTTATTTAAAGAACTTATTTTTAAAAATTTATGTTTTTATTATCATTTTTAAAATTTTAATTTTTAACAATAAAAATAATAACAAATAGAATAAATAAATGACAAAATGTGTCATTAAATAAAAATGTAATTTTATTCACACAACTTTTATATGTACATAATTTATTTGAAGTGTAAGTATTGAGTACATTTCTAAATTTAATTTTCTTTGCAAGAACTGTGATACATCCTTAACAATAAAAGTGAGATTTAAACCTTAATATGGATCATTAATTTTTGCTGCATATTTATATCTGAAAATGTAATGCGAGATTCATGTGTACATGAGTAGATTGAACCGTTCGGGGAACAAGTCAATTAAAAATGATAATTAACGTTACTTCCGCTGTCTGTTTCGTGAAACGTAAAATCGTAAAGCGGAACTACTCTTCTGTCGATCATATTCAGATAAATGATCATCTCACTAAGAGAAAGGAAGAGTTAGTCTTGCGAAACTTGAAAATTTCGAATTGTTTCGATTATTATTTGAAACCAAAATTAAAACTCATAAAAAGCTTGTTTTGATCGAGATATGTTGAAAATTATAAGAAGAACCTAAAATGTTTGAAAGTTTTGAAGATCTACTATTATTAAATCTATATATATATTAGGTATGGGAAAAAGTTCGTGGCGTTTTTTTAAATGCCATCTGACGGTAAACTTAATAATATATATAATTCACAGTTAAAGTTAATTTATCTTTTAAAATTTAGGATTTTCAAGTCATTTAAATTTTTTAAGAATACTTATCAAAAATTTATTTCAAACAAAGATTTGCGAAATATTATTTAAGGCAATTTAAACATTTATTATTTTCAAAATATTAAAAAATTTTTGAAAGAAGGATTTAGACGTCCATCATTTAAATTTTATCAAAAAGAAAGTGAGCTCCGAAATAAAAAGTAAAAAAACGAGAAGCACAATAGTACAAATACACAACCGCCGCATTATCTCGCACATACATCGTACATTCGATCTGTATAATTTAATAAATCACGCGCGCACCATCGGTTCTTGAATAGGCTTCATTCGCGACTCATGTTGCTTATATCTTCCTCTCTTTTTGTGATAGAACTCTTTTTACAAATGAAATGTGATAAATATATGACATAAGAATAAATTATTTTCCTTCAAAAGTAATTGAAATGAATTCATTATTAAATAAATAACATATCTTATAACCAAAAAACAGTTATAAAATGAACAAAAAATAAATTAATGGAGACTATATATTATAGTTTTGTAATTAAATGATTCAAATCACAATTTATCATATACTTTAATATATATACTTTATTATTATATTAATAACACATTATGTAATTGAACTAATTTATTACAATTTATTATATGCTTTAATTTTATTTTACTATCATATTGACTAATTTGATCTACCATAACTTAAAGCTTTATATGTTTTATATTTTTGATCAAGATTATATTCTTCTTTAACACATTTTTCTCACGGATTTTTCAAGCAGCAAAGATAGGCATTCAGTTTCATTCAAGGAATGTCTTATTAGCACATTCGAGTACAGGATAGCAATCACGCTAACGTGAGAAACACTTAAAATATTTAAGTGCACAGAGAAGCTGGTTATTTTACAAGGAAATTTTCGAAGAATACTTATGCGTCTCATTATTTTCCAACAGGATAGAAGGCCTTCAGTCATTAATTTCGCTCCAGATGAATGGAGCTAGGAAGGCGGAAGCTCCATCTTAGCTCTCTTCATCTTCTTCTTTGACTCTTTCTTCACACCATAAATTAAATCAAGAAACTCGAATTAACATTTAAATTTTTATTTCGTTTTAGTCTAAATTTTTGTTTTAATTAAAAATATAAAAAATGACTAACAATTAATTAATAATAAAAAAGTGATTAGAATCCATAAATGAGAATCGTAACAGCTAATGAATTAACACTGCAAGTTGTCATCCTTCCAATATTTTTTGCAGCATTTTTTCCCCGATTATTATAAGATTAAGATATACGAGAGATGAGAGATTCGACTATAATTAATCAAAATATATCAACATCTACATAGCGAACAAAATTCCATGATTGTTTTTAGTTTTATTAAGGCTCCTGTAATTTGATAAGAATTACAGATCAGCTTTAATTTGCTATAGAGGAGCTAATGATCGATGATCATTGAAAAGATATTCATGCCATTCGCAAAAAGAAACACGCGCGAACAATGAATCGATAGTGGTTGTAAAATAAACAGCGTGCCTGCATGACACGACACGTGTAAAAGGCGCACGCCATTCTCTGTATGACGCTCCTTTCTTGCTGGCATATATGCATGTAGAGCTCTTTAAGCTCTTAGCTCCCCGTCTTATCATGGGGCACGCGCTAGCACCTGCCCTTTCCTCTTGCTCTGGCTTCCTTCATTTATTACCTTCATTACCTACCATCGTATCCACGTCGCTGTCTTGCTCCGATTTCTTCCGCCGCATTAATCTCACGTCGTTGTAATAAAAAAAAGAATCATACATCGTACTTAAAGGACGACGCATCATATTTAAAAGTACCGTTGTTAAATTTCCTTTTCTACTTGCTTTTATATAAATATTCACAATCTTTCCACGTGCTATTTGTTTATTCTTTTTATTATTATTTATTTATTTCTATTTATATGTGATATACTTTTGATATATTACTAATGCTATTAATATTAATTATGCAAGTAAAAATACAAATTGAAATGTCCTTATTCTATTGGGTTGGCAAAGAAGTAATTGCGTTTTTTAGCTCAAAGTATATTGTATATACAATATCTTTGTCGATAATGAATGAAATTTAAATTTAAAAAAAGGATTTTAAAGCTTGAAATCTCTACTTTTAAAAGCTTCCCACATTTTTTAAGTTTATATGAGTTTGGTAATTTTTACATATCAAAAATTATGAGCTGAAAAAGACGGAAGAAAAATTTTCTTCTCACTTTGTGAATTTGTAACGTGCGTTTGTAACAAATTAGAGAAAATTTTCGACTATCTATCGTGAAAGCTTAATACTTTCTCTACAAAATCATTTTTTTTTTAAATATTCCTACGATTTTTTACTGAGTTATCGCGGATTAAATAAAAGGATCATTTTGATTTTAATTGCTTATAATTCCGTTAAAAATTGTCGTATCGCAATTTAAAAAAGAGAGAGCTTTCTTAAAGCTGAAACTTTATTCTATCAAAATATATTTATATTGGTTGGTAAGAAAGTAATTACGGTTTTTACTGATAGATGTCTTTAAAAAAAACGTAATTACTTTTTTGCCAACCCAATATAATATATTTGAACAATCTCTTCATAATTATCATTAAAGTAGATGTCATTCATTCACAGAGAAGAACGCGTATGTTTATTCGATACTTCACAAAGAACCCTCTCCCCCCACAAAATCGGATTTTCATCCTCGGTGAAATTAGCTGAAATTTTAGTATGTATAGTTCTTCTCACTCACTGATCAAAAATCTAAATTTGTAATAAAAATGCGCGGTATGTGTGTGGGAATGGAGGTGGGGGTGGAATGGGGATGAGGTTAGGAGTAAGGGTGGTAAGAGTGGATGGCATATTGTCTAAAGTTTCTTGATTTAGTACAAAAACTTGCATTTAAGGCAAATTAATAAAATAAAACTTTAAACGGCTTTAACAAAAAAACTAGTCATTTTCAAGCTTTGTGCTTATGGACATTTTTGATCAAGAACTGTAATATAATAAAATTTCAGTCAATTTCACCAAGGGCCAAAATCCTATGATATGCGTGGTCCTTTATGTTTTTCTTTCTTTAATAATAATTCGCGATTCGTTGCACCTTTTCATTGTGATGTATGATAAATGAACACGATTTATCAGAATCACGATGTAGGTTTCTATTAAAATTTATTAGTGATATTCCATTATTGCATGAATATTATAGATGTAGTGGGACAGACTTATTAAAATTATTTTCAAAAATTTTAATAAGTCTGTCCCACTACAGACTCGGAGTAGCTTGATGACATTGCTTCTACATTCGAAATCGCTGTACCGTTATATCAATCGATATTCTGCAACATTATTTTATCGGAAAATCGTACATGTGAAATAGATGAGTTTTATTTCTCCATATAAACTTTTGCCATTAATACAGAATAGAATTTTCTACATTACTTGACAGATAGATCATTAAAAAATTATTAAATTTTATTTTATCTGAAACGATATGTATGCATATGTAAACCATAAAAAAATTAATGTATTTTATGCACATTCTCTTAATTTAATCAGTGATAATAAATGTTAAAATATACATTTCCGATTTTTTTCTACAAATTGATCGAAGGTCTTCTTCCTACAATCAAGGCAACTCTTTCACAGTGGAACCAGTTCCATCGCAGGCTATCTTTCGCAATGTAATGTAATTTCGGTTGCGTGATTCTCGATAACGGTTCATCGGACCTGTTACGCGAATCTCGCGTACACGAACGAGCGGAAATATTTCACACTAAAAAAAAGGAGAGAGAAACGACAATAATTTACAAACCGATCCACTGCCACACGCTGCGCTGACATGACATCTCTCTCCTTCTCCTTCTTTTCACTTTTTATGTACACTACCTGTAATGAAGTGCAAAAAAAATCGAATCATTGACACGAGTAAAATTTTATATACATTCGCACCCCAGATTTCTTCAAAATTTATTTTTATAACATAGTGGGAAATAAACAACTCGCTTTTGTGCTTACTTTGAGTAATTTTTATGCAGTCGTCTTGCGCCTTATATGATTCTGAATATGTTTTTTATTTCAGAATTGAATAAAATTAAGTTGTTATGATATTTTTATCTTAAATGACAAACGTGATGCTGCATAAAATTAAATTTATTCGAGATCCAAAAAATATGAGTGGAATGTGTTAATTGATTAATAACAAAACTCTTTTATTCACTTCATGATAACTATAAAAATCAAGAGTTTAATTGCATTTTTTAAAATAAAATTACACGTACAATTGGTTCTTTTCTATATAAGAATACATTTTTGTTACATGGATAATCCATTCTGCATCTCTTTTTAAGTTAATTAAATAGTTAATTAATATTTATACCGTGATGTCAAGATGTTCAGAGCAAAAGAAAAGGTGCATGTTATCTTTATTTAATTAGAAGATAAGAGACCCAATCAAGTTGCTATATCAATTTAACGGTAAGGAAGGACATTGGCGTCATCAGCTTTTGAATATTTATCCGAAAACAGTGGCATGTTACAATGTCGAGTGTTACGAGCCAGTCACTTCGGAAGGGTTAATTGCAACCTTTAAGAACGAAGGGATAACATGCCTTGGCACGCGTCTGCGGCCGGGGCAATAGTAATTACAATTTATTTCGTGTTCTCCGACCCTCGTTACCGTACACACACGCCGACATACACTCGCAGTACATCAGTGAAAATTATTTTACGCGACCCTTATTGTTAGCCGTAATGTCCGCCATAACTCGATTGCACATACAAGAATTTAATTAAAATCAATTAACCATTAACAACTGAATTGTGTCTACAACATTCACTGATAGAACATTCACAGAATTATAATACATATTTGATATTTTGCTTCCATCTCTGTTCTCTTCCTGCAATAAATTTTCTGCATTGTAATTATATTCGGTCGCGAAATATTGTGCTTACGTATTTTATGCTCACCTTCCAACTTTCATTAAACTTTCATTAATGATTCTTTTTTTCTTTTTGTTGAAACAGCTTAAAAAATAAGTACGCAATCTTATAAATAAATACGTAGTTGAAGTCAATGCCCGAGAATATATTTCACTTCTAAAAACAACAGATTCTGTAATCAATACACGTTCAATATTGGATTAGACATATTATATATGTTTTATCTTTCTTCTCTCCTCTTATCTCACCTTCTCGATCGCGAATAGTAGGTTGATTGATAAACAATAAAAAATTGTTAGTAATAAATGTGCCATTCACTCATTCAATGTGCATATAAAATGTTTTATTAACGCATGAAATGGCAAGCTCACGACAACAATTGAAGCAAAAAAGTAGATCGACTTACAAGTGTACGGAAATAAGTTGCGAAAATTGTTGGCATCTATCAAACATTTTTTATATATAATCCATCAAATGCGATCAAATAATCAGTAAATCGAAAACAATATTTTTAAATTATTGTACTAAATACATAATGTGTAAGATTATATTAAATTAAAGATAATAATATTGAAAATTGCCATAATAAATAATGAAATTAAATAAAAGACAAATGAACAATTGGGAATTGGCACAATGATCGATGCATAAAATACGCTTCAAAAAAGCTTTATCTTACATAAATAAAATGAGATTTGTACATTTCGACTAATATTCTAGCTTTTTTCAGCAAAAACATACGATAAACATTTATAATTTATGAAATTGAAGTCGTAGACTTACGATGTTAAGAAAAATTGGCATAATTTGAGAATCGGACTCTCTAATGGAGTAAGAGTTACTGCACAACGACTAAATTATGCCAATTTTTCTTAACCTCGTAAGTTTATGTCTTCAATTTTATAGACTATTCATCATATATTTTTGCTGAAGAAAGCTAGCCAAAACATGTAAGATAAAGCTTTTTTGAAGCGTATTACGCACCGATCACTGCCAATTCCCAATTGCCTGTTTGTCCTTTAATTATTTTCATATTAAATTGTATAAAAAGAGTACTATATTAAGAAATTATATCATTGTGTTTAAAAAAGTTAAATTTTTAATTTGGTTTTAAATTAACTGACACAATGATACTGTGATATTTATCATTAATTATAATTTAAGTTATATATGAAAATATATCCTCGAATAATGTTTGAATAAAAGTTTTGATATTATTTGTGATATGTATATATTATAAAATAAATTTAGAAACATGATGTGTAGTAGGACAAATGTATTCAACGATTTATGATTTTTTTTATATTTTTGATCACCTATTCAATTTCGAGTCTCAGCGTCTCGTCACCTTTAGATTTACACCAGCAGTAGTTCCAATTATGGAAGATCAAGTACACTCTCGAAAGAGATAAATTCTTTTTACTCATAGAAGGTATCTCGAAAGTAAAATCTGAAAAAAATTGCGGTTAACAACTAGCAAAGAACGTCGTATCTCTCGTCTCATGTTACATGTTAACGCAATATTGGACGTTGCCACTAAATCATCGTCTATTCTGATTCACCTGCTCTTTTACCCGTATAATACCTAGGCTGCTGTTGCCACAGTCTCCGTTCACATTACGTCAATTGCGACGACAAAGCGTAGCCTTTCAACATAAAGCGTAGCCAACCATGTTGAAATAAATCGCAGTTACAAGCAGATGTTTATAAGAATGTAAAAGGATTGATTAAAAAATTTAAGAAATTTTAGCAAATTTGTTTGATCTAAATAAATAATAATAATTTCTCAAATATCTCCATTAAATAACTTTATTCTAAATACAATCATTTTAGGATTTGTAATTTCTATCAATCTTTACGTAAATGATTGATCAAATTGTTCACAGAGTCATACTTGTAAAATTTTGTCGCGTCCCAAGCAACGAACGATCTCATGATATTTATCAAAAGTCTACGTGAATGCGTCATAATTCCGAATATTTTAACCAAGAATTCTTCCTTTGAATGTTTCCCTAACCACGATGATACCTCCGACATATCAATGTAATCTAACCCCTGTCAAACTACGATATCCCTTGTCTCCTCCATAAAATCGAGAAAAAAGTTGAATTCAAAATCCCGAGACTCTCGAGGATACTCACAAGGCGACAAGGCGCGAAATACTGCATAATTCTCATCCTAATTTTTACTCGACCGATCTCGCTTTCACCCCTCGAAATGAACGAAAGTAATGTCATGTGTGATTTACACCCGCGAAAGGTTCGGAAGACAGACAAACTGGAAAACGAGAGGGAGAAGGCGAAAGCATTCAACGATTTTTCCGTGAATTTTTTGATGGTTAGCCAGCCTCCCCCCGTGATGGGTTCACCCCATTTAAAAGGGCATAAATTATGGGACGTGTGGCGACACAAAAGGCAATCCCCGCAGGCCCCAGTGTTCATTCGTACGTAAAATATTGTGACAGGCGTGAACAGTGACTTTTAAAGCGGCTGCTGGTTCGATCTTTAAGGGTCTTGTTTGCATTAAATTATACATCGCTCCGAGGAGAACGACGAATTATAATACTTGATTGGCTGCCATCGCTGCTAGTGCAAATGCGTATTGTTCGCCGGCTGGAGAGAAATTCTTACATCACATTACGAGAAATTCTTACGTCACATCCGTAAGTATAAATTTTGAAGAAGGTAAAGAAGAATATGTGCTTTTTGATCAAAATCAAATATCTAACTCAATTAATAGTAGTTTTAATTTTTTTTTCAAGAATATTGTTATTGAAGGTCTTCTTATTCCAATCCAAATAATGGCAACTTTCTCTATCAAATTCTCTATCAAAAATTAATAGTTATTCTTCGAAAAAAATTAATGTATCAAATGAAAAATTGCATCATATAACAATGATTCAATAATATAAATTAAAAGTAAATGTTAAGAAAGGCTATGAACCAAATAACAACAAATGTAAATATATAAATATAAGAAACAAATATAATTATCGTGATCTAACGCAAATAATAAATAAACGTCGTTTCGAGCCCGATCGAGTCATCTTCAGTGTTACATATAAACATAATTAAAATAGAAAAGATAAACAAATTTAATATACTTAAATCAACTAATAAAATAATACAGTGCAACAGGCCATTGATAGAAACGCATCTCGTCATCGTGAAAAATTAAAACCTAGACTACTGCTACAATCTTATGTTTAATTAATCAAGTTAAATTCTATCAAATTAAAAAATAAAACATAAATGGTACTACTCTTTTGTTATTTATTTATTTAACTTTAATGATACGTATCATTTGTATAAAAGATTTGATATCAATAAAATTCCAAGTTAAATTCCATGTAATTCGGATCTTCGAAAAAAATTAATGTATACAAATAGGAAAGTAGGATAAACCTGTTTGAACTGATTTTATCAATAACGACAAAAAATACCAAAGAAAATATGTATGTAAAAGTGCAATTAATTTTTTTAATCAAAGAGGCTCACATGATGTTCAACTTTGGATTAAGATTTCATATCTTAATCGATGCTAATTATATTATTATAACAAATGTGTTGAGAGAATGATATATCAACTTCATTAATTCTCCACGGACATGATTTCAGCTCCACGCAATTCGAACGCGTAGTATTAATCATTAATGGAATATTTTTTCGATTAAATAAATGATTCTCCTGGATAAATAAACTGCAGATAATCTCGACGATTTACAAAAGATTTTGGCGCATTATTCCATAAGGTAAATAAATACAGTAATCGGTGCCGTTATTTCACCAGATAAGTTAGCAATTATATCAGGAGGGAGCTTGCCAGTGGCAAGCGAATAACCGAAGCACCGTTTAATGGATTCACGTTTATTTCCGGGGACTGCCTACATTTGGCTTTATCGATTGATACATTATCTCCGTCTCTTTTTTTAAATCGCGCTCGGTTTAATCGGCCCGATCAATCTCTCTCACGGCTTTCCAATTGCGCTTTCGATCGTCTATGGGCAGAATAAAATCGCAATTGCGATTATTCACGTACATCGTTTGACTACTGATTTTGAATGATCGAATTTGCATGAATGCATTTTTTATAACGCATAACAGTCTGCCCTGTACTTTATCGGCGTAGTTGTGTGAATGTCGCTACATAAATATAAATTGTAAACGATTAAATTATGTGATTAAAGTGAGATGTATCTCCTTCTTACGATTTTAGAGCTTGCATAATGAAGACATCGTTTGTCAAACGATATATCATCTAAATCACTTTATACCTTTGCTGCTGAGGTCAGCCGCTGCCTCGCAAGCCTCGAGATTATTGTAATTGTGTTTATTACCGCCATTACCACCGTTTAATAATCCCCTCAGCGTCTCTCGAGCCTTCAATCCTCCCCATTCTCGACTGTGTAACAGTGGTTCTCAATGTACTTTTTGTAGAAATGTCATTCTCAAATAGAAACAATTATATTATCTTTGTTAAAAATCATAAAATTTCCTAAGTATATTGTTTTATAAAAGTATTTTAATTTGTTTTTATAAAATCTTTCTTTGATTATCTTTATTTGAATTCGTAATTTCGTTGAACCGTCTCTCATTAATAATTTTTAAACCATAATATAAGCAAGATTAAAATTCTATTACATTAATATTCATATCAATGATATTTAATAGCAGAAAATTTTGTTATTTTTAGCATTATTACGATTTTTAGTCCACTATATGAAGATTGATGTAATAATTTTATATAATTAATTAAGATATTTAGATTTTTTGTTGTACATACATTTTTTTTAATTGCATATCAGCTATACTGAGATTAACTCTTAATTGTTCATATCTAAATTAGAAAAATTTTCCGTTTATACTTATTTAACTTGACACGCGTCACGAGCGACTGTTAATTACTGTTAAACAAATCTTAACCATCGAGCCGTCGCCATGCACCTTGTGTGTTTTTTGAAAGCAAATAACCTGCTGCTCTCCCCTCCCCCTTGCTCCTGGCTGGATAGGCGAATTAATCTAACGTGTCGATCTACCGGATCAATTTTGCGCATCACTGATCCAATGTCGAATTTTAAGGGCAGGCGCACAAGCAGCGTGCTAGCAGGGCGGCTCGTCCCCTTTTTGCACGTGCCAATTATTACGGGGCCCATACGGCCTCCGTGGAGAAGAGCCTCTAATATCTGAAACAAAAAATAGAAGGAGGCGAGGATAGGAGAAAGGGGAGAAGGAGAGAAGGTACGGATGGCGGGGGCGTACAATATTACACACACACACACACGCGCGCGCGCGCGCGCGCACGCACGCACGCGCACACACACACACACGCTCACGTACACGTATACCCCGTCTGGGGTATTAATTACCCCGTGAGGCCCATAAGGCCCGGCGCGTGGCTCCCGCCGAGTCGTCCGTACCTTCCGTACTATCGAAAGTGCAGCCTCGCAGCCAAATGCAGCAGTTGGCCCGCGGGCCCCTCGACGTCGGGCCCCCTGACATAAGGCGCGGTGTACACAGGATGAAGGATGCGTAAGATATTGATCCTAGGCATGTGTTAATAATCGACGGGATTACCGCGACGATCCGCGATGGATATCGAGTAAGTATAATTATATGGTCCGGCGCCCAAGACGTCGTGTGCTTTCTCTAAACGCGTTTCGTCTCTTGTTCCATCTTTCCTCTTTTATTATAACTTTTCTCCTTTTATCTATACAAATATATACGGTGCCTTTTCATACATTGCAAATTCAAAGCAAAATAAAATTCTCGTTCTCAGTTTCGTCTATTCGTGATTTATTAGCGATATAAATATGGTTTTCTTTTTTTGTAAAGTCATCAAATGTATGCTACTAATTAAAATAAAAAGAAAATAAATATTTCATTTCGTAAGTCTGATGTATATCCTTTGATAATTCAAAAGAAGAAAACGCGCAAAATGAGAAACTCTCTTCTCCACGTCGTACACAAATGTACTCTTCTATTCACACTGAGTGGCTACACCCGTTCGTCTTCTATTCATACGTTCACATGCTGGCAAACCACCTGCACCTAAAAAACCTGCCGAGGTTTGGGTTACTCGGGTCTTGCCCGAGACCTTGCACCCGCACACATTTCTATGCAGAGATATGTCTAACCTTCACAATCCAATAATGTCTAATCATTACAATCTAATCTTGTAATTCTGTTTAATCAAAGATTAGGTGAGCCTACGAGTGTGTCCATCTTCTGGAAAAATGTCAGGCTTTGTAATTAATACTAAGAAATTTTCCTTATAATAAAAGGTAGAATATATGCAAACCATAATAAATATTCCCACAATTTCTAATATCTTAACATCCTAACAAATCCTAATGTCAAGATAAATATTTCCATGATTTCTTCATTATTATATTATATGTGTACACTTTCTTATTCCTTAAATAAAAAAAATCGTAACCGTCATTTGGATGAATTATGAAAGAAAGCCAAACGTTTTTATTTCACATTAAAAGCTGAAATCATTTCGAATATGAAGGGAAAGTTTTGTCTTAAATACCGTCTCTTTTTGAAGATAATCAAAAGACTTTTATCGTCGGCAAAGAACGAAAATGGATGGTATCCAAGACGAAACTTTCCCATTTATATCCGAAATGTGCTACTCCAAATTGTCCGGCACTTAAATTTCACGTTTCATTTATAAGTTTGCTGTTTAATGTGTATAAATCCGCGAACATGAAAACACATTGCTATGGATTTTGTAATAAAACTACTATTATGTATTGTAATAAGATTCTTTTCGTTTTCTTGTTAATTCTTTTGTAAATTAATCAAAAATTCCCCGAGAATCTATTTATTCTCTTGCATATCCAGAAATATTAGAGTTTTTGAATATGCAATTTTACATTATACATCTTAAAAAATAATTTAGACAGAAAGTCTAAATTCGAGATATAAGATGTCTTAAAGATACATTTGCGAACTGTCTAAAGATGTCTGTCGATATTATAACGTCTTATATTTCAATTTTGGACTTAGGCACATTCTACAATAATACATTAATAATAAATCAAAAGTCAGAAGAAATTGACCAATCATAGTCAAGTATTCTTTTCGCATTCGATTGTGATTAGTCAATTTTTAGTTTTTGACTTCTGATTTATTACTAATGGCTTATTGTAGAATATGTATTACTTAGAATGCTATACATAGTTTAATCGCAGATGCTGATACACAAATAATTCAAAAGATGATACTATCAATTATGTTAAAGTTGCAAATAATTCTTTAATTATAAATTATTAAAACTTGACAGCTTACTCTCTCGAGAATGCAAACACGAGACATTACTTTCCAACGACAAAAAAAATGTTAATCCGCTTAAAAAGCAAAGATCAAAGATTGTATCAATAATTACATATATAACATTCGATGTAAAAAAAGAGAAGAAACAGGTCTCTTTGTGAAAAATGAAGATAGAAAGCGGAAAGGTAGGTAGGTGACTCACAATCGATATGAAAATTATTTAACAGAGTTTAATGAAGTGGGTCATCGCTGATTAGCCGAGAGGAAGAGTAACTTGCGTCGCTCACTAATGATAATGATCGCCAGCCATGCTATGAGACTAAAACGATCGTACGCGCGATCATATACACAATACGAAGCTGTAAAGATAAGTAGCACTTTTCGCGCGCGGATACGACCACATAACACGACACCCAGTGTAAATAAAAATGTCGGTTGTATTGCTGATATGATACAACATAAAGACTCTAGGAACTACGATGAGATGACCCCCGCGAATGAAGGGGCGAAGGCGGTGGCGTTTTCTCTTTCGCGTGCAGGAAAATTCTTGGAATAATTTATTCGAACCGAGCTACTACATCAAAAAATTATCCAAGTCGTTACGAAAAAGCGAAATATCTCAGATATCATATGTTTCAGTTTCATATGGATATCGACATAAATGGTTCCTGGACAAAGATATGATTTTATCGAGTCGACAAAGATATGATTTTATCGAGTCGTTGCTAGACTTACAATTTATTTGGTCAACGTTATTTTTCACAAAGTGCAAAAATTTGAAAACAAAAAGAAGATTTATTAGTTTACGAATTTTTGTAGAAATCAACAATTTTTCCGACTAGAAGAGTCGACGATTTTTTTAATGAAAATAATTAATTTTATTCCATTGATATCTCATATGTGTACGTATGCGTATGTGTGTATGTGTAAAATTGAAAAGAGAAAGAAAGGAAAAGAAAGAGAACGTAGGAACGCGCAGGAGAAGAGCCAAGAGTAAACCTCGCGAGTGAATTGACTCGTAAGGGCACGTGCCCCATTGAGGTTCGCCCTTCTGCGGTTTTTGCGGGGCCCTGCGGGTCACATCGCGCGTTACATTACGTTGCCGTTGCTGTTGCCATTGCCTTTGCCTTTGCCTTTGCTGCGGGCATGCTAAGAGCGCGGGGCGGCAAGTGTCATCGCACCCGAAAACAGCTGCTCTGGTCGGCCGGAGCCTTCAGGGCCCTTTGGCAGCCGGATGCCCTCCACTTAAGACTCATTCCCCTTCTGCCTTCACCTTCCTCGCTCGGGTATCTGACAAATCCGATCTTCCGCAAAGCACAGCATGGCACGAAGTAGAGTAAAAGAGAACATTGGGCAAGAAGGAAAAAAAGATAGAGAGAGAGAGAGAGAGAGAGAGAGAGAGAGAGAGAGAAATGGAAAGGAGAAAAAGGGGACTCGCCGCCGGTCGGCGAACTCTGAGCCACAACGGGTTGAGATGTGGACGTTCGTAGGACGCCTAATTGCGCTGATTTTTACAAGAATTGCGAATGATGAGTAGTATTCGTTCGACTTGCTAATTGGACATTTTATATATGCATGGAATTTATTATAAACAGCTGGCTCTTTCTTTGTTATTGTGTATACGATTCTTTTTTTTTATACATATTTAGGTTGTCACAATTATGCACTACTCCTTTTCAGTATTAGATTGCAACTTATCCTTTATGAAAATCATGGATAGTTTTTCAACGAGATTAGATTTATGCATTTTTATAAACAATGTAAGTTCTTTCAAAAATGTATGTAAGATCTTATTAATTTGAAAAAGAATATAATTTAAAATATGTCAGAATAAAATGTAATTAATAAACATGATGATGATTTAACAACAACTATTAATATTTCCGAAATAATATTTTTTTTCCAAGCATCCAACGAAGT
This sequence comes from Atta colombica, assembly GCF_001594045.1. NCBI lineage: Eukaryota > Metazoa > Arthropoda > Insecta > Hymenoptera > Formicidae > Atta > Atta colombica. Next base: position 741,694 of record NW_017259561.1, read on the forward strand.
CCACTTTTAAAGAACAAAATGTCAGATAATCAAAAAGAAAATAGATAATGTCGATAAACTTACCATTGAAACACGCATCGTTTGCATTCGCGCTAATTACGATATCTTAATAAGCAATTAGTAAATCAAGATCAAAGCGATTGATAGTATCGTTAAATACTGTAAAAGCGGAGTTAATGAATGCGTCTGTTGGCCGGCATCACAGCTGACAACTTCGACTATCGTGCGGCTGTGCAAAAAAGCAAAAAATCCGTTATAATCGGCGGCGAAGTAATCGCTGCCAAGATATATAACACGCAAAAATGTTCTACGTTCGATGCACTCGAGGTTAAAGACACACATGTCCGATATCCCGCTTCCTTCTAACTTCGAATCCTGGCCCCTTTTTATTTCTTCCTTTGCGCGTTCCCTCCTGCGCCCCCCATATTTTTAACCGTAGCGATACAGATCTCTCACGAGCTTCCTACCGCGGTCAAGGAACCCTTCGCCTAAAGGCCCTTAGGACCCACATTTCATGCGGGCATGACACCGATACGTTCTTAGCAGTGATTTTCTCAACCCAAATTGTCCCGTCATTTAGTTCGCTCTTTCCGAGCGTTATGCATGTTTCTTGGTTTCTTTGTATCCTCAAGTATTTGCAATGGCAACAGAAGAACGTAAATAAACACCTGTGCAATCTTTTTATAGTTTGTAGATGTAACAAAGGTTTATTTTTTTATAACTGAACTAATGCATACTTCTGTACTTAAAATGAAATAAATATACGAGGAGCAGACTTTCAAAATGCGTTTTGTCTTCAATATTAAATTTAAGGCTCAATTCATATGATCAACTTTGTAGGACCACAATAAGCGCCGACGTTCATACGGAGTTACTTACATATTACATTTATACGTGAATAAGTCAAAATAAAAAATTAAGTTTATTTATTGACTCATCCATTATACATTGCACTTTGTAGATTTTAAGAAAAAAATCTTCTTTATACCTCGTTATTCACGCATAAAATATTATTAGTATTAGTGTAAAACTGCTAAAAATCTGTGACACTACACAAATTTGTTGTATGTAATTCTATCAATCACATATTACGGACGGTGTGATGCTTTTTTGTCGCGCCGCGAAATAATTCGTCGGAACGCAGTTCTGTCACGCCAATTCGATATCTTAATACATCCGCAATGTTTGTCTTGTCACGCCATGAATTGATCCATATGAACATATTCGCGATTTTTCTATAGGGCCAGAAAATAGCTCTGTATGAACAGGTCGGCACTTACAATTGTAGCGCTACAAAGTCGATTGTATGAACGAGCTCTTAAGGTACAATTTCATGATGTCGCAACGATAAATGATCACATAACCTCTTTCAATTTGTCCATTTTGCGTCGCCAGTGACCCCGTTAAAAAGTGGATTAATTTTCCGTTAGTAAAGTTGGGGTAAAAATGACCCCAAAGTTCGTTGATCTCACTAGTCAAAGCGTTTTTTATTTAATTTAAAATATAAATTTATAAAGTATAAACATATAAAATTATATTTTTATCTAAAATTAAATTTTATCTATAAATAGAGGATAAAATTTTATGTTACTATTTACTTCTTTTACTCATTTTGTACATTAATTAGATGAAAAATGAATATGGATTCGAATCGATTTCATTTTATCCTATCTTAAACATGTTTTAAAAGTTCACCTTGCGGAAAATTATAGAATTTAATTTTTAGCGGCATCGCTATACGCGAAGATTTAATTAAACATGGAACAGCAGGATGTGAGTATAATAAAAGTATTGGGTTGTCCGGAAAGTTCGTACCGATATTGAAGGAAAATTGAAACGCAGAAAATTTAAATTTTAATATACATTTATTAAATTATATAAGTTAGTTGGCACGAACTTTCCGGACAATCCAATATTTATTTAAAATACGGACGCGAAACTTCACAAAAATATATTCATTCGAAAGAATCTGATAAAAAAACGCGGCAGTCTGCCTCATGAAGCGACGATCCAAGTTAGGAAAACTAGTTTTTGTAATCTGTATAGTTATATCAACTATTAACTTTTAATAATTCACTTCATGAAGCAAATTGCCGTGTTTTTTTTATGTCAAATTTTTTCATTTCAAATAAAAACACATCGAATAAGTATATTTTTATTAAATTTTGCGGTGACGCTCACCAGTAAGCAAGAAACGTTGGAACATTGTAGCAATGTATCTATTAGGTGTACAACTTTGCTTCCGCCGTTTTCCTATAGATGGCTTTAGCGGTAAGTGGTGGTCGAAATAAATAGATCATAGACGTCATACAATAAACTTGGGCATCTGTCAACATAACCCCATAGAAACATTAGTCGATTTGTGTCTGCATCATAAAGTTATTCTCGATTGAAAATGTCAGTTTACGAGCCAAATTCTCGTCATTTGCGGGAGGTTTTAATTTTTTACTTCAATATGAAGAAATCTGCGGCTGAGGCTCATCGAATGCTCTCACATACTTATGGTGAGGCTGCTATTAGTGAAAGAACGTGTCGTGAGTGATTTCAACGCTTCAAGAACGGTGATTTTGACATCCAAGGTCATGCTCTGTATTTGATGGGACCAGCTCGGCGTAGTGTATTATGAACTGTTAAAACCGACTGAAACAATCACAGGCGATCGGTATCGAATGCAATTGATGCGTTTAAGCCGAGCATTGAAAGACAAACGGCCG
>NW_017259561.1:744468-752087 GCF_001594045.1 Atta colombica
AGTTTTTTCGACGCGGGATTCGTACGCTACCCGAAAGATGGGAGAAAGTAGTGACCAGCGATGGACAATACTTTGAATCATAAATGTATAACCAGTTTTTTACAATAAAGCCTCGAATTTCGGAAAAAAAACGGCGGAAGCAAAATTGTACACCTAATACATAACATTTTTTACTTACTAGGCCGTATTCTAAATAATTATTACAATAAATAAATAAATAAATAAATAAATAAATAAATAAATACAAATTTTTTTATAATATATAACAGAACAAAGATTGTTAAAATTACGATAATTTCATAAAATTTTCAGATAGCTATTGTACATTGTGATATATGCAAAATGATTATAAATGAAAATTAGGACATTCCGACTCATGAGTGTATGGAAGCATACAATTGTATTTTTTATTGATAATAATTTTTATTTTTATACAGTATAATACATACATATTTACTTAATAATAATTAATAATGATTAATAATGACTTAATAATGATTAATACAACAAACAATTAATATAACAATTGAATAAAACAATATAAATAGATATAAAGAGCTAAGAGTTATAGCTAGATTAAAATTGCTAATATTTAATATATTCATACAATCTCATATGTTTTGTAATTGCTATATAGATGTTATTTTCACATATTTTAATGGATTCCATTTTGGATCTTGCAATTCACGAACTGCCATTTTATTACTCTGCAAGGGATGTGAATCATTACTCGATCTATGTTCGCTGATGATTACAATGGAAGTCAAAACGTTCGAATATTTGTATGCAGTGATTTTATAATTATAAATTCTTAATCTTATGATTATAATTACTTTAAAATTGTATCTTTTTGCCACCTTATAACTTGTGTTTATACTCTCATTGGCCTATTTTTGTTTATTAATATTTAATAATCCCTGATAAAATATCATGATATTTCTCATTTTAAACATATTTTATAAATAATCAGTCGGTGTAAATTGCAATCTTTAAAACGCGATCCAAAGATATAAATAATTATCATTATATTAGAAACAAATCAATTGAAAACGAATGCCTACTTGTAACAGTAAATTAAAAAAAATCTCTCTATCAGTTTATTTCATCGTATAATAATTTGTTAATAATTTATTATTGCAATTGGGCATCCATTTTCAATTTGATGTATTTCAAATTTAACCCTTACCCTACTAGATTTAATTTGGTGTTTCATCTAACGGGGGTACTAGAATCCGTCCATTTTTTTTACCTATTCAGAATGATTTAAAAAATTCACCAACATACTTTCAACTTTCTAGAATAAATATTGGCACTTCATTTTGGAAAATAATAAAAGATAGTATAATTACTGAAAGACTCAAAGAAACATACACGAACAGGAATCGCTTGGACTAGGAACCTCTCTTAATAGGGTAAGAGTTAATATAATATAATGACAATTATGTCTTTGGACCGCGTTTTCAAGATTGTAACTTATACCGATTATTTATAGAATATGTCTGAAATGAGAAGTATCATGATTCATATATTAATTTTAATCACTTAGTATTTTGTACGAACATAATTAAAATTTAGGTTTAATATGTAACATGTAATATTACATGAAATTTTTTGTTAGGATGTAAATCCTAAAACATGTAAAAAAATAACTCCATTATTCATGGAATTTTTACGCGATCTTGTGAAAAAGTAAGATAAAATATTTTGATAATGTATGCTTTCGAATTGTTTCGTTTCTGACTTCTAATTTGTTTATTTCTAGAAGAAAATGTATAGTTTGTAATATTGATGAAGAATAATAATAATATCAATAAATATTAATAAGGAAACTGACAATTAATCGCAATCGGCATTAGGTACTTAACCTACAGTAATGAGCGTTTTTCTGCAAGAATAATGTAAAGGCGTGACAGACTAAAGATTTAGATTAAGATTGGATTGAAATTTAACCAATCAAAATTTAACCAAGTTCAATAGTTCATAAGCTTGAGATTGAATTTCTTTCTTCTGATTGATTAGATCCCAATCCAATCTCAATCTATAGTCTGATCACGTCTTAACACAATGGATCATTATCCTTGTTATTGTCATTACATATAATAATAATAATAATAACAATAACAATAATAATAATAATAATACGTATAATAAACAATCAATGAATTGTAAGTGCAACTAAGAGATATAAGAGCAGTGATCATCTCGTCTTTGTTTAACATTGGCAAACAACAAGAATATAATGATCCACAGTATCCACACCGTGTCATCTGTATCGCTTGTTAAAAGAAACACATTATACACTCCAAGATATTTAAAAAGCATTGTTAATTTATATGCTGAAAAAACATAGACATTTCGAAGCATGTTATGTCTTTAATTAGAAACAAACAAAATGTATTTGTTTAACATTTTAATTTTATTTAATATTTATACATCCTGATTGACACATTGTTATTTTCTATAAAGTATGTAATTTTCTTGTGTGCGTAGTTTCTTTCTTTCTCTTTTCTGAAAATTATAAATTTTTGGCAAAATGCATTTTGAATGTCTGCTTCTCATATATTTAATATTTGACAAAAACGAAAGAGAAAATTCTAGTGGAACAATAAAAAACAAATCTTTCTATTGAGAACACTTTCACGATTGGAAGATAATTTCGAATTATTTAGGCATACTTTTTTATTATTACATTTCGTTTAGAAAATTAATATAATAAATTACTTTTTCAATATTAATTATCTTTTAATAAATTTCAGATATTATTATATTTATGACAAAATGTATAAAAATGATTCATTCGTAAAAAAAATTTTGAAAAATATACAATCGTCATACTGCAAATTCTTCCGCTTTGTTCATTTTTTCTAATGCGTATTGTGCACGCTCATTCGAATGATTTAATGCTGAGATGACTTCGCAATTCGCAGAGAAAATTTTACGGTACGCTAATTGCAGAATGGATGCCTCGATTAGTCGAAGACTAAATCGATGATCCATCGACAGCTTAATTACACCCTCAGATGTCTGAGTACATACCACCGTCATGAATTCGATGCTGATGCTGCATCGATTGCAACAGCGATGCACTTACGCGTACCGTGAGATTGCATCGCTTATCGTCTTGTAAGCTATCTCGAAAATACTCAATCATTCACACCATTCGTGTGATCCGTTCACATCGTGCATTTGTAGCAAACCTGTTATTTTGTACATCAAAACTTAAAATTCCTCATGTTCCTCAGGATTTGGCGTTTTAATAATTAATTTCAAAACTCTTTTTCAAAATAACTATCAATTGATTGATGGTTTACATAAGGTTTGCCCGATTTCGCGATGCCAAAATCAAGGTCAAGTGATCGTTCAATATTCAATCGGTGAAAAATCAAAAAAAAACATCAACGCGAAAGTGAACGACTGCAATAATACGGCCTGAATATGCATCTTGAGATGGAAGCGATTTATGCATACATTAAGACACATTGCGAGAGAAGATAGGCTTCTTAACGTTGAATAACGTATATATAATTGTGGCTCTCGGAGACCGTATTTTACCAGCTACATTTTGTAATGACTTAATATCGTTTAATGACGAGTCATGTTCTTTTCGTATAAATAAAAAAAGAAATGAATCGAAAAAAACAACGATTTCAACGAAGAAAAAAAATAAACCATTGCGAGGACATACGTGAAATGTATAACGATACCCTTAATCTCTTTTAATAACGTCGTGTGCCTTCGATTAAAGTAATTTCTCTCTCCCCACTCGACGCAACTCTCACAGCTTTATTAACTTCACTCTCTCGTTAGCGTCCAATCCCGCCCGATCGAATTTACTCTGCTCTTTACTTCCGCAATAATAAAAAGTAGAAATACAGATTTGCGAGATAATGACAATAGCAGCGACGAATGGAAAGTCGGCGATGCGAGAATTTTCGTAAGATTGCGAGCGCTTGAAGCTAATTGGTCGTTACGTTAAGTGCGAAAGGAACAATTTATGAGATTGTATAATGACGGGCTCGTACGAACAATTAGCAGCGTTTCTCATAAATATTTAGAATAGTTCGACGTCTCTCTCTCTCTCTCTCTCTCTCTCTCTCTCTCTCTCTCTTCCTCATATAATCTTTTAGATTTACTTAGTAACTTTACTCTAAATTTCTTACAGTGAAATCTCACTCGAAGAAAATGAAAATGCAACTACCCTTGAAAAAAATAAAAATATTTCATTTCTTGAAAAAAAAAATGATAACCTTCATTCTTTTTAAAGTGAAATTTTGTTTTTTTAGAGTGAGATTTCACTCCTTTGAAGTGAAAATTCAGTCTAAAAAAAAGTAAAACTTTTCACTCTTTTTCAAAAAGAATGATTTTCATTTTCTTAGAGTGAGATCATACTGTAAGAAATTTAAAGTGTTAGTAAGTGTGATATGATCCTCTCTTACGTTATCAAGAAAGATTTTTTTTAAGATATTTATCCTCGATCTTTCGTCTTCATATAAATAATACTTAAAAAAATAAGACGCAATAAATTCATCAAGTATGGGCAAACTTAATTTGAATCATCGTCGCGAACAAGACATACCGGTAATAATCCTCGGTAAAGAAAAGAGCAAGAAACTTTCTGTGGGAATTACGCGTGCCATTCGCCGTGTGTTGAGTCTCAAGTTAATTTTGTTTTCGTCCCATCACGCGTCATGTATATCAGGATTACCATTCGTGGAATAGCCGATGGAACTGTAAACCATCGGCGTAAGCGCCTGCGGAATAGCAGATGGATATAAACGTCATCCGCCGTTTACGAAAAAGAAGAAGAAGAAACGGGGGAATACCCTCGATTTGTTACGCCGACCCACGATTCGCGTGCTACAGATCGACGTTAAACCCCCGCCGCATCACGCTCCGTTGCACCTGCTGATGCAACCAATAGAACCAACGATGCACGCGTGCGATGCATTCGTGCGAACAACCACGCGGCTGTAGCAACCACGTAGTGCTGGATGAAAGTGTCGATCGTTTCGGATGCGATAGATTGCGTAATCTTTGCCTCGGTAAGCGCAAGAATCGTAGGATTTCAGAATAGACGTATTCATATTGCTTTGCAAAAATTGAAAAATTATGAAAAATTATAAATTACAAAAATCCCAATTAATAATCTAACGAATTGTTTTAGCTTGTATTGCTCAAACCATTGTCGCGATATGAATGAAAATTAATGATATAATAAAATCTAATAAAGAGAGAATACTTTTGGGGCCTCACATATCCCGTTATTTAGATACTCCGTTGATCGAGGCAAATGTAAATGTAAAGATTTTTTTATTAAGTCACTGCCTGAAACTTTCACAATTTATAACTGTCTGTCAGTGCTACAGCCAACGGAATATTACGTGTATCAGGAAGCAAACACCTGTTACACAGTCTTGCGTTCACAATTTCATCGTTCAAGATCAGCTGGCATGTTTGACCTCGTGAATTTTTATTTTTAAATTCTACGTGACTAAAATAAAGCTTGTGCATCTCCGCATGAATTATATTAACAATTATTTGATGTATTACATACAACCGCGACAGATAAATTTATGCACGACTAGAGAAGGACAGTATTGATTATAATACTTTTTCTTACAAGGAAACAAAAGTTATAGACATATACATATGTAACGCGTAATGCATTGTATGTGTATATATGAGTGTGTATATTTTCTTTATACGTTATATTTAGAGATAAAGAAAGAGAGAATTTTTGTTTATTTTAATAATATATTTTTATGCAAAAGAGGATCCACTGTATAAATCATTCCTTCATTGCTGCCTTGAAAGAAATAATTTGTTTTTTTTTCTGTTCATTTTCATCAAACAGTTTAGAACAATTCAGCGCCTTTATTCTCCCGCAAGAGGTAACACACCTGTTACCTTTTCGCCACGTTTGAGCCGTTTCGATCTTTTACAACCACCTAGCATTGCCGAAGGGCTCTCTCGTGTTAAGATCCGCTCATATCGATCGCGCTCGTCCACGCTTCTTTATCTGCCACTTTATTTTCATTATCCTACCTGGCACAGGAGCGTGATCGCGCCTGGAACGGTGAGAAGGAAGGCTACAACCCATCGCCGTCGCCGGCGGCCGAGTTCCGATACCGATCGCAAGCACACATCGCTGCCAACGGCGACGTGTATCCCGCATAATGTGCGCGCACAGCCACGACTATATGACACGGCAAATAATCGTTCGTGTGGTACCAGGCAGATATAATACAACTGTATATAATACGCTGCCGCGTGGTTAGACACACGCGAAAGTGCCGATATATGTCGCAGAGTAAACAGAGCGGCCGCTGCTCTTCGTGGTTCGATTAGGAATCAGGAGACAACTCAGCGGGAGCAACGACAATATCACCTAACGTTGTTTGTATATCTTAAACATGCGGCCGTAAGGAAATTAAACGGTATCGTCGATCAATATTTTATACGAGATTTCAGCGAGAAACTCGGGAAATTTTTCGCGTTTCAATTTATGATTTTAATTAGCTTAATTAGTGGAATTTTATTTATAGTTCGCTATTAGCTTACATCTTCTTATCGAAAAAAGAACTTGTATAAAAATGCAAAGTCTCTGAATATGGTAAAAATATTTTATTTACTCCTATTTAAGAAAATAAACGTCGTTTTTGAAAATCTATCGTCTTTCTTCGCGTGAGATCGATCAAAATTAGAAGATAAATTTTTGTTATTTCTGTTTATGCACGTTTGTTTAATTTTTGCAATTTAATTTTCTGAAATCTATCTTAATTTTTAAACTAAATTTTGAACAATTCAATAGTTTATTAAATTATCATGAAAGCTCGTCTCTTAAAGGGATTATTAATTCTCACTATTGAAATCTGCCATTAACGGGAAATAATGAGCCTAATAACAGTTCTAGGTCCTGTTATACCGTTATACTACCGTTAAATAAGCACTTGTTATTGTTTTACCTCTCCCGCGCTTTATAATTTTTTTTTGCAATATATCACGCGACCTGCGTGTAAAGCTGAGCAAACAGCGGTGCGACGATTCTTCGTCGCACGAATGCATTTGATTAGGAATCAAGAGCATCGCGAGTGTGGTTTGCAATATTTGCACACGAAACGATTGCGGACGAAAAACACAATGCAACTGCGATTATTGTCGTGAATAACATCGCTTAACGTAGCTCGTGCAGAAAGATGGTAATTACTGATCTCTGATGTCTGTTATTAATTTTTACATTTTTCTCATACAATACCGATATGTATATACATTAAAAAGTTTGAAGCTCGTACTTAGAACACGTTTTTATCGATAAATGCACTTTTATTTCTAAAATTAAAATTTTGTAGCATAACGTGAACTACATGAGCATTACCATACATTGTTATAAGCATATTCTACATACGGTCAATATTTTCTTGCTACAATCTAATGTAGTACAATAAAATTATATTTTATTTTATGTATGAATTTAGAAATCACAATTAACAATTAAGATAATATTTTTTTATTGTATTGTTCTTAATTTATTGTAATCTATTAAAATATAAAATTTAGCCACTAACATCTTGCGCTTATGATGTATATTTCTTGTTTTTTTTTTTTTTTTTTTTTTTTTT
>NW_017259561.1:752187-759687 GCF_001594045.1 Atta colombica
TTTTTTTTTTTTTTTTTTTTTTTTTTTAATTAAGATTGTATTACATTAGTGATATCCTTTGAAGATTGAGAGATTTATAATACTATTAGTTCATGTATATACACGTGCTTCGTATATTTTCTTTTGTTAGAACAAATTTAAAATTACATATTAAATTTTTTATGATTCATTAAGTTCATATTTGGATAAAATTCTCTTGTATAGAAAATATTACAGACGTTTTAAAACTTTATTTTATTTGACACTTGTAATATTGTTAAAAGAGAAAATTACGATTCCACAAAATATAGATCTAATCATAGTTGGATAATTATTTACGTAGAAACGACCCCTTTCATGCTATCTATCCCAGTAGAGAAGCTCCAATCGACGATCGCGCCACATGTGCCACCCACATCACCCTCGACTCTCGATTTCTTTGTGACAAGGTGACGTACTGTTTCCACAGTACGCTGTGTACACATCAATTATTTGACTTGTTACAAAGAGACTCGTGGGACTGAGACGCGATACTGATGAGACGCGATACAACATGTGCCGGTACCTTTTATTAAAATTGAACCTCGATCCAACCTATGGTTGTCAATGTAATTTTCCCCAATTGTTTCTATCATAAAATATCGCACTATAGAATAAATGCGAGGAAATAAATTTATTTAGATCTCTTGCATACATTTAATATTTAGTAGCATTCTATAAAATGGTGCGAATAATTTTATTTAATTAATATCTAAAAATATTATATTAAATAATTAAAAAGAAATAAGAAGGTAACACAATACATTTTCACGATTTAATTTAATTATAAATAAATAAATATGAAAATACTCTTGATTCCATATAAATTATTATTAATAATGTTACATATGTTTACATATTTCATAATAATTTAATTATTATTGAATTATTATGAAATATGTAAACAGAATATGTAAACGTGTGTGATAAATAATTATATACAATGTGCTACTTGATTGGACCAGTTAATCGTGCCAATAATTTATGAACAAGGATATATTCTTTTCAAAAGAAAATGCGGTCATTACTATAACTTGAAACCAGTTACCGCCCTTTTATGTTTATTATAGCAATTGGAATCTTGCAGGTCACAATATGATATTGAAAATGTGCTGTCATTGCTGTCAAGAATGCGCGTATAAAAAAATGCTCTTACATAATATATTCAAAAATTATGAATGTTTCATAACATACAGGCATAACTTTAGAAATTAATTTAGGACACAAATAAATACACGAAAACATTCGTACACTGAGAGAAAAATGTACTAAATTTTAATAAATATAATGTATTCGAATAATACCGGTCGAATATTTATTAAATGTAAACATATATTTGGTACAAAAACTATTAATTTAATTTACTTATTATATATATTTTATTTAACAAATAGTTATTTTCCGCATAAATTTGTATTAATACTATTCAAACAATTATTTATTAAAATTTAGTACTTTCTCTCAGTGTATAAATATTCGTATACGATTTAAACTCTGCTAAAGGGATATATTTTAACACAGTGAATCTTTATTAAATTTTTGTTGCATAATAAATTAGAACTATAATATTAGAACTATATACTATAAATTATAACTACATTTTACTTATATTTCGTCGATAATTCGCAGTCACTCATATTCTAAACGTTTTTCATGACGTATCTAAACACAAATTACTTGTAGGAATAGATAAATATTGAGAGAAAATAATATAGTAATGTACATAAACTAGTAGCTGATATATATTATATTATTCATAAAATTGTAACGGAACAACGTATCGTTATTCGGAGTTAGTTACGTATCTTATAGGAATCATTTCTGCACCTGTATCGCACGATCACATTCGCCTTATATCACGCGAATGATCAAAGATAAAAATAAAGTATGTCTTTTCCTCTAGTTCCCTCTTCTCTTTTTGTAATAAAAGCATTAAATGTTCGAGTCATGCAAATGTAAAGTCCATCCTATCGTAAAGACATTCAAAAGCAATCGCATTTATTTCGCGGAATATATGTTATCTTGTATTAATATTAAATTTATTTAAAAATTCTTTTGAGAGAGAGAGAGAGAGAGAGATCTCAGGTTCTTGCTCGAGTTAGTCTGGCTGTACCTACTAGACCATATACGCAGCTATTTACCTCAAGATTGACACGATATCGGCGACGTCACACAATCGATGCCGGTGGCATTATGCCGCTTTATTCCTGCGACATACAATCCGTCACACGTAGACTCCATCAAGGAAATTAATAAAGCCCGATAAGTGATTATTCTTGTGTCTATACTTCGCTCAATGCGAGCTCGCCCCTTGGGCTCCCTCGTCGGCGATAATCTGCTTCTTTTAATCATATTGCGCAAGCACACGTCGCTCCCAGAATGAGAAACTGACGGACTGGCGTTTGTAATCTCCATTATCATTATGCGCGACGCGACGCGACGTGCGGCAAAGCCTTTGTCGGGTTCCAGTTACTCTTCCTTTTCTTCCTCTCTTTCTCTTCCCTCCCAGTTCTCTCTCTCTTTCAGCGATTTTTAAAGAAAATTTCAATCGAGACCGGTTGCTGCGATGTCGCTTTCGCACTAATAAGCTGCGTGCGATGTACAGGTGCACACCTCATAATAAAGTTGTACCGCGTGAAATTAATATAGGTATATGAATAATACGAAAGCGCGACGTAATTATTATGTGTAATGTATCCAAATTTTTTACGCATATTATCTTCGCGTAACTGTAGCCGAAAATAAGACATGCGCAACAAAATTTAAGCCTTATTAGGCTTTTGGCTTGCGCCAAAATGGAATTGATCGCTTTTGCAGCTGTATCCATGACAACGCACTTATTGTTCGTTAATATGGAGTTAATTGAGCTTGTCAGAATATGTGCATAATAAATTAATGCTTCGTATTATTTTCTCGGATCGTTTGATGTGACGCGTGAAGCGAGCTTGACTTTTATTAAACTTAAATAATTAATAAAATATAAATATTATTGATTTAATGTGTAAATAAATATTTTTTCTTTAAAACTGATAAATATATATATATATATATATATATATAAAATTTAATAAATTCATCTTTGTCCTTTGCACTTATCGAACAGCTGCACATTTTAAAATGTAAATAATGTAAGTAGCATGTTACATTTGGTGCAAATCTCGGTGAAAATCTCTGGTGAAAATCTCGTGTTAATTATAACATTCTATTTTAATTATTCGATCAAAATGTTCTTTCGAGAGACCATAAATTTATTCACTTAGTTATTTCAATGGCAAAGCAGAACTTTTAGTATTTAGATAAACCTGAACAATTTATCAATATGTCGGTAAACAAGAATTATCGGATGTTGTCGGTACTTATGATCATCTTGAGAATTTAATATCAACATTTTTGAGCTCATAAGACCATTTTTCTCTTGTTCTTTTTCTCTTTTTTCTTTTTTCGGCTCTTTATAATCATGACGACTTCCGCACGGATAATGATACTCACGAAAAATGCAAATGATGCCTGTCTTCGGACAAACTCATCGCGAAAACCCGGTAACCGCGTTTAAGACTCGTAAAATTATATGGTTCGTCTTGATACTTGCGTCTCGAAACATTGAATCAAGCGCATTCTCAGAGAATATTGAAAAAATATTGTTTGCCAGCCGCATTGGATTTGTATATTAAATGTATTATTTTATTCATTATATCTTCTTCGTTTATGATATAATTTTCTATCATTTATATTTAGGAGTGTGATTTAGTTTTAAGGCTTTTTTTCTCAAAAACTGATTTATTTAAACAATATATCATATATATATGTAAATGTTTAATAACTGTTGTACAATCAATAATTCTCTGGCAAGTTTTGAAGTGGATTATGCTGGATTTTCGTCCAATAATACTTGCAAATCTGTATTTTCCAGTTTTTGACATTGAAATCACCACATTTGAATCGACAGAAATAATACTCATATGTGTGTCTTAATTGATGAACAACATCACAAATTTATATTAGAATTCTATGATCTTCAGCCGCCGTTTTCTTCTGTTTTTCTAAAAAATAAAAGCGTATGTCAAAAATGTTCTTTTTTAGGAATCTCCATTTTCAAATTGTATAAACATAATGTTTACTGCGTTCATTGTCAGTAAAAAAACGACTAAATATCATGAAGTAATATTAAGCATTAAGAAATAATAGTTGTGATCAAAATGTTTTCGAAGACACTGACATTAATGCCATCTTTTGCCAGGGTTGGGTAGTAACTAGTTAAAATGTTAAAAATTAAAAAAAAGTTAAAAAGTGACTAATTTTAACTTAACTAAGTTAAGTAAAATTAATAATTTTTAACTTAGTTAATTTTTAAATGTATTAAATTTTAACTTACCTAAGTTATTTTAAATGTTAACTTTTTAACTTTTTTTTAAGTTAAACAATTTTTTTATCTCTTTTAAATATCTTAGAAAAATAATAAGATATAATAAGACTAAAGGCGTATATTCGTAATCTGTTCATATTTTAAGACTATTTTAAGTAATTTCTTAAAATGCTAATACAGCCTTCTGATTGATTTATGCGTTTATGCCACAAGCTTTAGTCCGGATCTACAATAGATGTTTTAAGTCTTAAGTCATAAGAAATTGACCAATTATAGTCAAATATTCTTCTCTCATTCGATTGTAATTAGTCAATTTTTTATGGCTTAAGATTTATTAAAAAGTAATCACTGATCTTGTATCTTCTCTATGTGCTGGCTGTTTTTTTAAAGTTATTTAACTTATATCGTTATGTGTTATATATTTATATCACATATGAATAAAAAAATTAAAAATTTACTTAATAATCTATATTGTAGTTATTTAATCTCATTTTAAGAAAAATTATTATATTATATATATATTATTATAGGATATTATGATCTAAAAAATAATTTTTTTCAAAATTAACTTTTTGTTTTAACTTAAATTAATTTAATATTGACTTATGTTAAGTTAATTTTTTATTCCTTTAACTTTTAACTTAACTTTATTAATTTTGTAAAACCATTAATTTTAACTTTATTCAGTTAAAAAAAAAATATTAACTTACCCAACCCTGTCTTTTGCGAAACCCTCAAAACTAACAATAAGTCACATCCCTAATAATAAAAAATCTATTTTGATTCTTTCTATTGTGATATTCTCATAAAATTTTAAAGCTCGTAAAGCAAATAGATGTTTTTAAATAAATTTCCAATTTAAAACTTTCAATGCACATGACGCATGATACATATCTGCATACACACGTTCATAAATTCGAGCGGCGATCTACACAAAGTGATCGTGATTATATTCTGCGATTTACATCGAGTTTTTCTGGCTCATCGATACGAGTACGTTATTATTAAATTCTTCGAGTTAAAATTAAGAATGTGTCTCCGGCACGCGAATGTGATGTATGTCTCATATGTGTGTAGGTATACGTATGTCGCTTCTTCGTATTTTCTGCACGAGAGCACCTCACGCATTTCTCTATCTCTCACCTGCTGCTGCTCTCGCTTCCGTCATTTCTCGACACATCCGCACGCATACATGCACACATACCTATACAATATTCGTCGACTGGACTATCGATTACGCTTTCGCGTCAATTATACGTTTACGGTACACGCTCTCGTTTCGGCCGATTTCGCATCCCGTGCCGTTCGCACCTGATTGCCCCATTGAGAAATCAAGGAAGATCTTGAAATGCGCTCGCCAAGTAAATGCGAGATAAAAAAACCGTAAACATGATTACGAGAACCGTACACACACAAAAATATTCTAGTAAAAGTCACAGTAAAAAGAGTCGGAAGATTTTATGAAAGTATTATTGTAATTATCAAGGATATTTAAACGCACAAGTTTAAACGAGCCGAACTCATTAAAATGAGAAAGAGATTGTACAATCTGGGAACGTTTATATTAGATTGTTGTATATTTTATAGTAGTACAATATAATATCAAACTTTTAAATATCAACTTTTCAAACGTAATAAAAAAAATTAATTAATTCATTAATTACCGTGTAAGCTCTATTTTACAAAACATAAACACACACATATGTAGTGTAAGGTCGCCTATTATGGGATATATTATGTGGTTCCCAATATGAGATAACGGAACTTCTACTAATCTAAGCGCATGTTGATTTTATTATGAACTTATTACTCATAGAGTGAAACATTTAGTAGAAAACTCATTATTAAATCATGTAATAATTGAAAAAAGATTCTTGAAATTGAATGTTATCGAATTTTAATGAGTCTTCAAACCTTGTTTTATTATATAATAAATAAATATTTGATAATAAAGTCTGCATGCATCATAGAGTAAGGTCGTATTAATAGGAAAACACGTGATATAATGATTTGTTTAACTGTAAAGATTAGATTTGGTGATTATGAAATCGCAAGGCATGGAAGTCGTAATACTTAGGATATTCCTAGCTAATATGAGAGCATCTAAACAATTCAATATCTCAAAGCATATTATTGAATGAAATATTAAAAACGATGATTCTATTGTTAAAATTATTCACACACACACATACACACATAAAAAAAAATTATATAATTATTATGGATAACATTCAAATTCTTTGTTCCTACTTATATCTAATATAATAAAAGCGTATAAAAGAACTAATTTTTATTTTTTCCTTTTCTGTTATGAGATACCATCTCAAGAAGATCCTTGTATCTCATGTTAGGAACTTTTTTTTGAATGAGCAAAATCAACACTTTCGATAAAAAAATTTCACATACAACAAAATACTATCAGTCACTAACTTTTGGTGATAAATCTTGAATATATTAAGTGTAGTAAAAAGAAATCCATTATTTTTAGCATGAAATTAAATGGAAAAATAATGGATTTCTTTTTACTACACCTCATATTTCCCATAAAATTGAACACGAAAATAGGAATTAAGGTTGCAAATTAAATAAATTACAAGTCTTTAAAAAAAGGTTCCTCGTATTAGGCGACTTTATCTTATATATGGTAAACGTTTTTATATGTCTATAGTATGTCTTAGTAATTAAAAATTGATGGATCTGTATATTTATACACATACGATCAGTAGAGTGATATATTTACTTATACAAAGATAAAAGAATGAATATTTACCGCTATTGCGTGGTGGCAAACCATACTGTATTATCTAGCTGTTGACAATTTTCTTGAAGTCATTCTTCATTACTTTTTCAGCGAATATTTTCTAATAACGTAGTAAGTTGCGGTATAGAGAAGAAACATTTTCCACGTCAGTAAAGAAAAGTCACAGCTGTGGTCACTTACTACTGCATCGCGTTGTATAAAATATCTTCGACCGAGCAATTAAAATCGCGTATGACATTATGTAAATATTGATACGATAGACATGGCAAAACTATATATAATAGTGCATATATAATTTGTCTATTACATATAGATTTCTCTCTTCTATAAATATCGTGCTTGAGGATTGAGAAAAAAA
>NW_017259561.1:763420-765340 GCF_001594045.1 Atta colombica
CACTGAATGATAAAACTATTGGCGACGCTTATCCACTTCCTAACATCATCGATATTTTAGATCAATTAGGCGGAGCGCAATATTCTTCAGTATGTGATTTAAAATATATATATTCATGCATAAAAAATTTTTTACCAGTTGTTGCAAAATCTAAATTTAATAAATTAACTTTACTTAAAATTATATGAATATATAATATATACATAAAATGTTTATGAATCATTTATTACAAAAAAATTTACGAAATTTGAATAAATACGATAAATATTTGTTTAAATAGTACCAATGGGACATTTGCTTGCAGAAAATAAATATTTATTTAATTTAAAAAAGTATAATTTTTTTTAATCGAACAAATATTTATTTACTAAGTAAATGGTTCCATTGATACTAATTAAACAAATATTTTATTCAAATTTCATAAATTCTTTTTCAGTGTGCATAATAATCTGTATAATAATAAATCATGAATGAATCATGAATTTATTATATTGCATTATTATTCAAACATTTATATCGACAGTTGAAAAATGTGTATTGGCAATTGATAATATTAATACTCTTCTATTATTATCTTCAGACCTCAAGGACTCCAATGATAATCATGAAAATTTATCCAAAGTCGATGGTCTTTATATCAATCAAGTTACCGGTTAATTTAATCGACATTTAACTCGATCGATAAAATGTCTAATATACAGTTATTGTTTTTTTTTGATACATTAAACATAATTCTATCAATTAATTTAATAATTTTATTTGTATTACTTAACAAAATAGTGCTTAATAAAATACTTAGTAATTAAATTAAGACTGGGTTGTTCCATCTTTCGATGAACTTCAATTCACTGTCTTATTCTCTTATTCTCTTATACTCTTACTCTTTTACTTTTTTGTTTATTCAGTAGATTAATTAATTACTACATAGTTTATCGAAAAATAGAAGCCCTATAATAATTTCTTTGTAGTCATTTTATAATAATAAAACGAACTCGTCGGTAATGTCGCATTTTACCTAAGGATCGATTTAAATTCATCGAGGAACGAACGATTATCGTTCGATTATCGTTTATCTTGTTTGGTTTGGAGTATCGAAACTCGAAGTAATTGATACAGCAGACAGAAGGGAGAGAGAAAGCTACCCTTTGACACGAGTGCGAGTATGCTTCTCCTCTCCTCTCCCCCTCTTTCCTATGGAAGTTGGGTCGAGACGAGTTCATGAGCGGTTGGAGTGTTGGAGACGCGCACCGTGATACATCATCACGGGGAAACGTCAAAATGAGAGCATCCTCGTGATAGCTTGCAGTGCAACGCGGTGCAAGTGCACGGCAGTGTTTCGTTTCACCTGCGAAAACAAACATTAACGGTTCGTCGGCGATGTCCGATGTTACGCGACAGGCAACCACGCTGATATAAAAAACGTTACGGCGAGCCGAATTCGCAAACACAGCTTTGACAGCTTTATCTTCCCCTCTCTCTCTCTTTCTCTCTCTCTCCCCCTCTCGTTGATATTGTCTGGCAGTCCGAGGAAAGCGAACAAAAGTGCGTATACATAATCTCCTGATTTTTTATCCGATATGTATTTCTCGCTGGCGAAACGCATTCATCTCCGGAAACGTGCAATGTATTCTTTGCATTTTTGTTCCTTATCTTTTTTATGACGAGGTGCAAGAATACTCCAGAGTACTTCAAATATGTGTACGAGTCATTTGTCTGTTTCGATTGCAATGCACATAAACATTCGTCTTGATTTCACTTTACGTTATCTATTTTTTTTTTAATTTCAATGGGAAAGTATCGCCTTCACATTTCTCTTTATTTTTATTTAGATTTTGAAAGTAGTGAAAACTTTGAAACTAATAGTTTATGTGTAAAAGTTTTAAAGTATTACGAAATGTAATAGATATATGTTGGAGATAT
>NW_017259561.1:765440-766172 GCF_001594045.1 Atta colombica
TAATTTTTAAGAACCTCTGAATGACTCATACAGTTATGAATAAAGTCTTCGTATCTCTCATAAAAGTTATAACAAATCTGTTCTTTTTCAAAAAATGTTTTGAACTTTGTTTACTATAATGTACAATATAATCAGTGAGCTACATAATATATTGAAGCACCTTCCTTATACTAAACTATAATTAAAACTGTAGACGAGAAAAGGAAGACAATCAAATACTCATTTTTTTATTCTTTCCTTTAGTAATAAATAACATTAATTAAATAGCGAATCTTTGACAAAAGAAGAAAAAAATAGTACAATGTTTGCATTAAAATATCATTGTCTATGAATTAAGACACACCTATTCCTCAATGACTCACTCCAATATATTATAGAACTCACTGAATAAGTTGGAATGAAACAAAGTTTGTCCAACTTATACCAACATACACCAATTCAGAATATTCTTCGAAAAAGAATAAATCTAATGTATTTTATTCTTCTTTTTGGAAAGAAATATGTATATATATATATATATATAGGCGAGTACATGTTATTTAACAATTATCTGTTATGTAACGATTTCTTTTCTTTAGATCGCACTCATAAAATTTCGCTAAACTAAAACTCCGAACCTGTACAATTAACTCGCGAGATTTTAAAAAAAAGGGCCCATCAAAACCACGGCGGTCAAATGTAATCAGTTTTCCACGTGTGACGTGTACTTATACATGTATGTATTTATACAGA
>NW_017259561.1:766272-767873 GCF_001594045.1 Atta colombica
TTGGTGAATGGTGTTGCAGATAGATTCCGTGTGGGGCTGGGCGTCACCCCCGCTGCGCCTCCAGCTAGCCGGGGGGACCAGGGGTGCCTCGGGGAGAGCAGCTGCGGGCGCCCCATCCTCGCAGAGGATGGGTGAAATAGTCGTGGAACGCGCTCCCTCCCCAGCACGCCTCAGTCATACCTCTGAGAAGCATCCTCGTGCAACGCTAACTGAGCTTAATGTTCTTCGTCGTCATCGGGAATTGTGCGACGTTGTTCTCAATGTTGGTTCTAGAAAGATATTCGCACATCGCGTCATCCTTTCAGCATGTAGTCCATACTTCAGGTATAATAGCACAATCAATATTTTTGATTTGCCTAATCTTATAACGAATGCTATATCTCTATTTTTTTTCAGGGCAATGTTTACTGGGGAGCTGGCGGAATCTAGACAAACTGAAGTAACAATACGCGACATAGACGAAATGGCTATGGAATTACTCATAGACTTCTGTTATACTTCTCACATTATTGTCGAAGAAGCTAATGTTCAAACTCTCCTTCCAGCAGCGTGCCTTCTTCAATTAGCAGAAATTCAAGATATATGTTGCGAATTTCTCAAACGCCAATTAGATCCATCAAATTGCTTGGGTATCCGGGCGTTCGCGGATACCCATTCGTGCCGCGAACTTCTGCGTATTGCTGATAAATTTACTCAACATAATTTTCAAGAGGTATACCTCGTGCAAGAAACATTGATTAAGTTTCTGATTTGAAAAAACTTATTGCTTTTATTTTAGGTAATGGAGAGCGAAGAATTTTTGTTGCTACCTGTCGGACAATTGGTAGACATTATTTCATCGGATGAATTGAACGTACGTACGGAGGAGCAAGTTTTTAGCGCCGTGATGAATTGGGTGAAATACAATGTTACGGAAAGACGACAACATCTTGCACAAGTCTTACAACACGTGCGACTGCCATTACTTAGTCCAAAATTTTTAGTTGGTACCGTCGGATCGGATCTATTGGTTCGTTCTGATGATGCTTGCAGAGATCTCGTAGATGAAGCAAAGAATTACTTACTTCTGCCACAAGAAAGACCATTAATGCAGGGACCTAGAACAAGACCCAGAAAACCTACAAGACGGGGAGAAGTGTTGTTCGCAGTTGGTGGTTGGTGTTCAGGTGATGCCATTGCCAGTGTCGAAAGATTTGATCCTAATACTGCCGATTGGAAAATGGTCGCACCGATGAGCAAACGGAGATGTGGAGTGGGCGTAGCAGTGTTGAACGATTTGTTATATGCAGTCGGTGGACACGATGGACAAAGCTACTTAAATAGTATCGAGCGATACGATCCACAAACGAATCAATGGTCTTGCGATGTTGCTCCTACCACTTCCTGTAGAACTAGTGTGGGTGTCGCTGTGCTTGATGGGTTTCTTTACGCAGTTGGTGGCCAGGATGGAGTACAATGCCTTAATCACGTGGAAAGGCAAGTTAAAGAAAACTTATGTTAAAGAAAATGTTGATATATATATATATATATATATGTAAATATAAAAAATATTGCATTTGCATACCTAATGATATATATATCTATATATATATATATATATA
>NW_017259561.1:767973-775285 GCF_001594045.1 Atta colombica
TCTGATGGACAATCACCTCTTAATACAGTAGAAAGATATGATCCAAGACAGAATAAATGGTCCCAAGTGTCCCCGATGTCTACGAGACGTAAACATCTAGGCTGTGCTGTATTTAATAATCTAATTTATGCTGTGGGAGGACGAGACGATTGTATG
This sequence comes from Atta colombica, assembly GCF_001594045.1. NCBI lineage: Eukaryota > Metazoa > Arthropoda > Insecta > Hymenoptera > Formicidae > Atta > Atta colombica. Next base: position 768,130 of record NW_017259561.1, read on the forward strand.
GAACTTTCCAGCGCCGAACGTTATAATCCCCATACGAATTCATGGAGTCCTATAGTAGCGATGACATCTAGGAGAAGTGGAGTAAGTTTGCGTTTTATAGATATTTTAAAACTTAAAATATCTGGAAAAGTTTAAAATTTAAAATATATGAAAAAGAAGTAGATGATTTATCTGCATTAAAAAAACCTATTAGGAATTATTTTAGAATTTAAGAGCATAGTATATAATGATGAGATATCAGTTTTAACAATTACTGTCATGAATTTCAGGTGGGTCTAGCGGTAGTAAACGGTCAATTGTATGCGGTAGGCGGATTCGATGGAACTGCGTATCTGAAAACAATCGAAGTATATGATCCAGAACAGAATCAATGGAAGTTATGTGGTTGTATGAATTACAGGAGGCTTGGTGGAGGCGTGGGAGTGATGCGAGCTCCACAAACCGAAAATTACATTTGGTAGCTCAGGCCCCCCTCTTCAGCCCAAATGGCTGAAACTCCTTTAACTCCTCTTACACCGGTAACGCCAGTTACACCTGTAACACCTCCTGCTCCTGTATCGGTTCCTGTTATAACTAGTACTAGAAAACGCTACCGCCGATCGATGAGCATTATATAAGTAATGTATGCATTTTGTAAAAGACTTTGCCTTTCTCTAAAATTCCGCGCCAGAGTATCCCTCATCGATTTTCGATATTTAATTTATTACTTAAATTTCTCTCGTTCAATTTAGCATACAGGTCATGTTACAGAAAGAAGAATATTCTATCGATTATTCTATCGATTTATTAGTTGTTTCATATTTTTATTACATCACATTATCTTGAGAATCTTCATCAATGTTATTTGTATTCTATTGAGTAATATAATTCCAACTGTTTTAGATTTAAATATCTAGACAAAATATTCTTGGAGAATTGTTTCATAATATATGCATGTATATTCAAAATTTTAAAGCATTTCATTACATGAAATAAAAGAAAGGCAAAATCTCTTCCCTGACATTCGCCAGAAACATATATGTTTTAAAAAGACATTTACAGCTTCCATTCTTAAATGATTGAAATAAAAGAGCTTAAGTTCTCAGTAGAGTTTTGATTTAACTGCAAAGGGTCATTTTTGTACCCAACAATTTAAGAATGTAATATAAGACAATGATTTCTGACTTTGTAAGAATAGTCTGCTTTAAATATGTAGATATCTCCTTTTGTTTATAAGACTGAATTTCAATCAGAGAATATTGAGATACTCATGATAAGTACAGTTTACATTCTCTTGTAAAGAAATATCAAGTTACATCGCATTTTCTATTAAAGTCTGTGAATAACTTGTGTATCTAATTTATTTGATGCATTTATGTTATCGACGACTTGTCACAAACGCCAACATACATGCCCAAGAAAAAGCAATATGTATAATACTTGAAAAGTATAAATTATTTAAACAAGACATTTGAAATCGTTTCTTCGCGTTGCTGCAAGAAGATGTCATTTAATCAACATCATCTGTTATATACATTTAAATATCTACAGAGAGGAGTAACCTTATCGTACAAAATGGTGATAGGGATCATTGATCAATAATCTCATGATGTAACATACATTGTAATTATGTAAGAATTAACAGAATTGGCTAAAGGTGACTAATATTATATTAACAAGAATAATTGTTTATGACTTATTTTGGTGAAAATTAAATAATACATAAGAATTACTGGGAAAGACCAAAAACATTTATAAATTGTCATTGTTACATGTATGAGATTGTTGAAGGCAGCAAAATGCATGTCTAGCGTAAGAACATATTGATGATGTAATGTAATTCTTTTTAAGCAGCCGATTGCAAATTCTACCGATGTTTATTCCGATTCTCTCGAATCTTACGACGGTTCATTAACGCATTTCTCAATTAATTTCTGGATTATTTCAAATAATCCATTGATATTTAAGTTCTAAACACGTGATATTATAGAAGTAAAATCGCTATTCAGTTAATCAAATTAAATATTATACAATAGTACAAATTATCGTAATTCGTGAACAAAGTTCAAATAAGTGTTCAATATTCAACCTTGTTTAATTAATTCTGAAGAAGTTGCAGCTATGTCAGGAGAATATTATATCGTTTCCACAATTTTTTATATGCGTAATATTAGCGAATTAATTCTAATTTACGTCTATTTATGTCAAAAGTACGTAAGAGATCGATTCTTGTATTATACCGAATCTTAATGACATGTTTTTCATAAACAAGAAACAAAAGTTGAAAGTGATTATGTTATTGATTAGCGCGCGTAGTCAATCCTAAGTAAAGCACAAAGTGTTAAGCGCAAACATATTGTTTTCTCAACTTACGAGATCAAAAACTTGTTCTGTACAACTGTTCAGTACAAAGGAAGAGTCATAGGATTTCTTTCCTGTTCTTCATCAATAAATTAAAGAAAGTGCGCATTAGAAATTTGCGCGAACCATTATGCAAAGCGTTATTGTCCTATATCTGCAAACAACTAGAATATCCTAGAATTAATTCTTTTTCTAATAACGATATTTATTATTCAGAAAAAGAATATTTTTTGTTAAAAATCTTTTTTAGATTTATATCATATATAAATACATTGTTGATGTAGACTAATGAAATCTAAAACTTACGAAAAATTATAAATTTTGAGGTCGAAACAATTTGTTATCTAAAAATTAAAAAGTAATTTATTTTCATAATTTTTTTATTTCTCTTAAGTTTTATTTATTTTATTGGTAAATTTTCCATTTGTATTAATAAAAAATATAATATTTGAATAACAAAATCTATAAAAACAGAAAAATATAACATGACTTATCATATTTTAATATTGCAATTAATTGAATTAACGAATGAAATTCATCGAATAAGATTGACAAAATGATAACATAAAGAAATAAAATAAACAAGAATTATTGCATTTCGAATTATATTTTTTCAATTGAATCAATTTGTAGACATTCGAATAGAGAATTCCCCTGATGTATCTTAGGAAGTTTTATAAATTCCCTATTCGTAAGCCAATCGATTGATTCCACACATGCTGTCATTAGTGTCATAACGTGATAACAATAATATCGGTGCAATTTAGATAAGCACAGTATACGTCATGTGGTAGTCCGGACAATAGGTTTTAAGAAATTGATCAATTACAGTTGAATACGAGGAGAATAATTGACTGTGGTTTGTCCATTTCTTATGGCTTAAGACTTAAAAAAAACCTATTATAGATCTAAACTAAGCAGATAAAAAGTTTATTTTGATATTGTGAAGTCGCCGCGTTGCCGGTCGTGTTGCGTTGCACGACGTTGCATATTAGTGACATTCCAGTGATTACATGACTTATCAATTGAACATTCCTCTTTTATTCGGTATAAACTACAATGCTGCTGGTGAACCGTGCTGTTTTATTTAATTTGTTATTCGCGTATTTTACTTTTGGTAATCCTGAGGAAGAACAAGGGGTTAAATACGCCAACAAATGCGAAGGTTAATCTGGAGCAATTCATTCCTGAGACTTAAATAAATTATAGTAAATTTAATGCCTTGGAATATCATTTTCTGTTAACTTAATTGATTGGAAAATCATTTAGAAAATTCTATATTAATAATTTCAAATGTACATTTAATTACGTAATTAAAATTATTCTGTAATTATTAATTACAGTAATTTAATATTACCGTAATTATTTGCAGTAATGTTACTGTAATTATTTACTCTAATTATTTATTACAGTAATTTTACAATAATTACATAATTAAGATTATTCTATAATTATTAATAAATCTCTATTACAGTTTGCAAAGTTTTAGCTACAGAACTTGAGGCTAGGCTAGATGAAACAGGAAAGACAAACGATGTGTTAGAAATTGGATATTCAGTAGATGATGTTATACCAAAGAAGAAAAAGGAATATAAGAAGTCGTAAGTGTCACTGATACAAACATATGATATTATTCTGATGAAACTAGTAAAATTAATAAAATTTGTCTTTCCAGGGAGCTACGGTTAGTGGAGTCCATGGAAAATGTTTGTGAACGCATATTAGAATATAATATACACAAAGAACGTACAGACAGTACGAGATTTGCAAAAGGAATGAGTCAAACGTTCAAAACATTGCATGGCCTCGTGTAAGTTACAGTGTATAGATTATTGTAATATGATCTTTTATGTAGAATATTCTGAAACTTAACATATATATGTATGGTTATAGAGATAGAGGTGTCAATGTAGATTTGGGTATTCCATATGAGTTATGGGACAAACCTTCTGTTGAGATAACTACTTTGAAAACGCAGTGTGAAGATTTGCTGGAAAATTATGAAGCTGATATCGAAGACTGGTATTACAATCATCAAAGAGAGATTTCTTTAATTAGGTAATGTCTTAGGATATATTTGTCGCAATTGTTGATGTATTGTTGATATATCATTTATAGATAGTATGAAATCAGTGTTTATTTTTGATAATCATTTAGGTATTTATGTTCTGAGCGTGCATTGAAAGGACAAAATGATTCTTGCCTAAATGAAAAACTCAATATTGAGAAAGACGCTAAAAAACAAAAGAAAAAGGAAGTATCAAAAGAGGATGCAGATAATAAAGAAAGTATGAAGGATAATTCTCCAAATATGAAGCAAGAATTGTAAAACTACAGAAATAAATGAACAATTCATATAGGTATCTTTTATCAATGAATTAAATAGAATGTGCCCTAGTATACCCAATAGAAATACAACAGACTTCCTATATAAAAATAATCTGTAAATATTAGTATTGTTTATATACCTAGAGTTTATATACCTATATGTACGATATTTATTTCTTTTTTGTACTGTTGAAAATTTTATAATAAAAAATTTTTCTATTTCATACAAGACTTTCTTGTAAATGTACATATTTATAAAACATATCAATATCAATATCAACTCAAATGTTACATTGAGGCTAGAGAGAGAGAGAGAGAGAGAGAGAGAGAGAGAATTCATATTTGATTCTCTATTTCAGACCATTTTAAATATAGTCTTAAAATGTGCTAATTAGAGAGCTGCATTAGCATCTTAAGACACATTTTAAAATAAGAACAAATTATGAAATTATTAGACCCAAAAAATCTGTTAATAAGTGTAGTTTTTTTTTAATATGCCAGAAATAATTCTTAGAAGTATAAATTGTTTTATTAAATAAAAAGTAATACCAATTGTATTAAAAACAGCATATAATTTATTATTTACAAATAAAATACATACTCTTCAGAATATTTTTGTTGTTGTATTTGCTACACTCAATTATAAATTATTTGAATCTTAGGATGGTTTGGGTTGATTTCTGAATCGCGGTGGTATCCATTTAATTTTACCGCGAAGTTCTCTCAAACGTTGATATTCCTCCTTAAAGTCCTTATGCTCATCCCTAAACAGACCGTAATTACGCAGATGTGTCATCAATAGCTCGGTCTCTTTAACTCTTGGATAATATTCTACAATCTCCGGTCGTTTGTTCACCGGTTTCTCACTAAAGAGCTTTACGACTTTCATCGATTTTTGATTAGTTGGTCTGATTACTTCGCCAAAAATTCGATTACTCAGACGATTCATGCGCCTAGCGTAAGTAGTGCCCACGTTCATCAAATTCACGTATTTACTCATCTTGATTGAACAATATTAGTTCTTCTGTTGTGTCTATAAAAAAAGAGAAAATAAGGTTACAAATCGGAGATTAGAATGGAACTTTCTATGTTCAAGAGAATCGACAGAAATGAATTTTAAAAGAATTCCATATTTATTCACTTACCACTTTTATAGATTTTTTATACAGATTAAATTATTTATTTTAAACATGAAGAGAGAGAAAGGAATAGAAAAACATCGTTCACGCACCATATAGAGTCTATGTTTACATTCGTTTATATGTACAGTGTACCATTCACAAATTGCACAGCTGATTGCATGTACATATATACAGCAGAGTGACAGAGTATGTGTAGATAGAAGCAAGCTATTAGTGCTTCTACGTGCGCAAAACGTGAACATGAACTACGTAGCCACGTTTGTAAATATATCTGATGGTAACACCATTAACTGCCATGCTATGTCCATGTTCTTCTGGTTCTGTTCTGTGCTATGCTCACTGCTTCAGTGATGAATGTTTTCTATTTGGTACATAAGTCGACACAAGTATTATTCTATCTTTGTTGCTCTTTGAATATTAAGAAAGATGTTTCTGTCACTAAATGAAAAGACCTTACATATTCTCGTAAACATATTTATATATTCCTATCATCGAGATATGGCATTTTCTTATTACTTACGATGTAAATTGATGCTCAAATTGATTTATTCTACTTGATTTTGATATATTTGATATATTTTTATTTATCTGTTTATATTGATAATTGATCATATGATCTGTTTTTTCCTGTAATTGATGTTTATTTTACATTTGCTTTTTTATTTACTCATGTCTTTTTGTATTATTCCTCAGTCAATCCTTTCTGGTCTGATTTGCATTATAATTTACAAGAACTATCTCTACTTCCAAGCCTATAGATTTTATTACAAGTTTTATTATTTTTGCTGTACTCTGGAATTAAATTTTTTATCCAATATTTTTTTGGCCTTTCTTTGATGGATTACTTTATATAATTATGTGTTATGTAAATAATAAATAGGCTGGTCCCTCTCTCTTCTCTCTCTCTCTCTCTCTCTCTCTCTCTCTCTCTCTCTCTCTCTCTCTCTTTCTTCTTTCTGAGAACTGCGACATCTTATCGACATCTTATCTAATTAAAAAAAATGCTTTTCCATTACAGTGTCCATTATTTTTTAGTTCTTTTCCATACTATGACAACAAAACATTGTGCTGTTTTCAAAATTACATTTATATGAAAAACAAATTTATATGTAGCACCTACAAAACTATGAGAAAACTATGATAAACTTTGTTATACAACAATCCAAAAGTGTAAATTTGAAAACTAAATAGTGTAATCGGCAAAGCAATGATTTTTTTATGTTTGTAATTTTACATATTCAATTTCTATTATAATGATGCAATATATCACGATCACAATATGATGAATGCATTTAAAACGAGTTGTGATTTCTTACCAACTTATATATAAATATAGATATATATAT
>NW_017259561.1:775385-787626 GCF_001594045.1 Atta colombica
CAATCCGTTACGTGACTTATATATTTTAATTATATGATTTCATCATAACATTGTGACATGATTTTTTTTAGTAAGGATCCCTTCAACGAATGCAACTGCATTGACGACGATATTGGTGGTGAAATTATCAGTAAATTAGATTGCCTGGATTTTCCGAGGCTTCTATAAGCGAAGCCTGTTAAAGTCACGTCGCTGCAGAATTCCGTTGTTCTTCGCCTAGGTGAGTACCATACTCTCTTCACGATTTATTCTTTTTGTACATTTTACTAATTAAAGTTAATAGCGACGAATGCAAACCGATTTAAGCATAAAATAATAATTATTATTATTTAATGCAAAAATTTTAATTAGATAATAGAAAGATTAATTTATGTAAAATCTCAAAATAGTTTTGTTGCATCATAAAGCAAATAATTAATGATTAATTATGAATGTTATTAAATAGAACGCAAAAATTAACTGTAAATTTTCCGTATCTTCGCAAGAATGTGAGTACGATATAAAAATCATGCAATCATTATATTGCAAAATACAACAATTTATTGTTACTTTACGTTAGCAGTAAATCATACATTACAGTGATGTTTAAATTTTATTGCAATTACGCTGCATTTCCTGCGCGCATAGCATCCATGTGTTACATTATATTTCCGTTTTGCGAAAGATTCGTTTAATTGCGGCGTTTATTTAACTGTGATTGTGAAACATCTATTAATATATATTAACGGAACAAATGAAATTTTTCGTTAAATGAATTCACGATTCACAACGATTCACAATCTATGCTATAAATTGTTTTATAAATTTCTTAATTTTAATAGATTAAATGAGGAGCATGAAAATAAGAGGTATTTAATATTTGTTGTAAACAATCGTATTGGATAAATTAAATATGATTATTCACAATTTTATTTGGCAACTTATGAATAATTTATGTGATATTTTAATCGCAATACCTCATATATGATTATTCTAATTAATGATATTGTAATAAATGGTCAAGAAATACTGATAATTGAATATCAGTGAGAATCCTGTTGCGATAATTTAATACATTCAAATAGTTTGAATTGATAAATAATATTATACATCGTGCGTGTTAAAGTATACACACACGCATATAGGGAAGAGATACATTTATTAAATTTAAAAGAATTTATTTTTTAATTAATTAAAACGTGCAACTCAACGTATTTTATAAATTTTTAAGAAAATAATAAACTTTATTAATTAATTTATTTTTATATTACAATTTGTTTTTATTGAATATTTATAAAATATAAATATTCAGTAAAAACAGTGTACAGTGTGATATCAAGAAGAATTATCGCTATTTCCTTACTGAGTAGGTAGTATAGTTTTTATCACATAATATAAATAAGTGCATCCATTGTCACATCATTGTCGTAATATTTGTTCTCGAGAATTTTATATTTTCAACGTATAATAGTATAATAATCATGTTGCGACGTGTGTTAGTAGTGTTTTTATATGCGATAATATACCGTGTGGCATCGGAAAATGCAATTGCAACTGATACAGCAATCAACAGATTGATAAGTAAATTAATATATAAGAAAATAATTGCAAAATATATCTCGCTTTGGTAATTTATCTGAAACTTAAAGAAAAGAAAGAAAGAAATATTATATTATAATTGAATGTTAAATTGATATTTATTTTTAATAACATTTAATTTACCTTATGCATATGTAATCCATCGTAATCGTTTGCAGAGGAAAATATGTCAAAAAATTCATAAGATTTTCCTACAGCTTCAGGCAAATTATTACCAAACGCAAACGGAAATTTGTCTCCGGCACAGCAGATTATTTACATTTACGGGCCGCGTCAATTGAAAATGCAAGACGGTATCAATCTCATAGAAAAAGCAGGAAGCGATTACTTTATGACACCTGGTATAGGTGCTCATAAACTTCATTTTCGCAAGTTGTCATGGAACAAAGCTCGTAGAATTTGTATTGAAGAAGGGGGTAAGTTTCTAACAGTGATTTTATTTGATGATTCTCTCAGCTCATCGAATTGCTCTGTCATTTTTTATCATCTTCTATGGCCAATAATGTTTCAACGTGAATTCTATTAAACTTTCTTTTATATGAAGAGTATATTAAAACCGAAAAGCAAAATTACGTAACTTTATCGGATTAACGCAAATCTACCTAATCCCCGATGTAGGTCATTTGGCTATTGTTAACTCCAATTCGGAGGAAAAATTGCTGCTGCACATCTTAGAGGAGAACAAAATAAATCAGGCATGGCTCGGCGTGCACGATCTCTATGAAGAGGGCGATTGGAACACGATTATGGATGAGCCTTTGGAAGCTACGGGATACTCAAAATGGACACTAAAAATCGCTAACGAGCCTGACAACTATAATGGAAAACAGCATTGCGGAGTTCTTCTAAAAGACGGAGGAATGGATGATCTCGAATGCACTGCAGCAGTTGCTTTCTTCTGCGAAATTACTCTCTGAATTCTCATAAATTACGTGAACGCAAGATCGTAATCAGACGTGGTAACAGTATGCGTTTTATCAAAGACTATCTATAATTAAATAGTCATTCTAAGATATGCTATTAAGATCAAATTAACGTCAGTAACAACGCAGGCATGTTTTTTACGATTAATGGGGTTAATCTTAGATTAATCTTACAATGAAGGTGATTATAGGTCATAAGAGCTATTTTTGTACTAACGATTATCTTTAGGGATATTAAATAGAGATATTAAATACCATGGAACATGCATAATGTATATTAGAAAATGTGTAAGAAGACTTATATTTAAAAAAAATACGTTGATTCTTTAAAAAATTTTAATTAATGTACTTTTAATAGGATAAGATAAAGAGGATGATTGATAAATAATATAATATGAACAAAAAATGAAAGTGTTATTATAATGTCCTAGATTAATTATAATAGTTGAAATTAAGAGAAGATATAAATTAAGTGACTCGAGTTATAACTAGAACATCTCTTTAAACATCTCTTATTGAGAACATTGAAATGGGAAGGGTGGAAGAGGCTCGTCGCAACTCAAAGGTCAAAGGGCATTTGTATTCTATGTATCTCTCAACTATGGATCAGCAAACTGCGTATGCAAAAGGCAATAGCAAGCATATTCTTCGCAGTTTCATCTGACGTTTCTTTATATCGGTTTGCATTCGTCATGTTTCACAAATGAATCTATCGCCGGTGATCGGTAGATCACTGTGATAAGATCTCGGATGCTCATTCTCTCGTGGAGCCGAGTTTCCTTTCAACCCCGACGAGACCATCGTCCGAGTTACGAACGTAGCGTCCGATAGCTACTCTCAAGCCATCCTTATTGATTTTCCTGTGTAGGCGCACGCGCTATCCCGTTCCCGATTTGCGACAAGGGGGGTGCGGCTGTAACCATGGATCCCAGTGTACTCGCCACCATGGATAAGGACGCATTGAAGAAGCAGATCGAGAATATGAAGTACCAGGCGTCCATGGAACGATGGCCCCTGTCGAAGAGCATCGCGGCGTAAGTCCATCGTGGCACAGTCGAATCATTATTTTCATCATCGTCGTTATCGTTGTTTCCTGTATTTGCTAATTATTCATCGGTTTTCCTCCCCGCTTACGTATCATTTACGCACGTCTGTAAATTTGAGAAGACTGTCACTCTCGTACATAGATCGCCCTAGAAAATGTCTTGCAATTTCCGTCGATTGTAGATTCATATAGGTTTTTGAAGCAGAGCTTTTCTTCAGAAATTAAAAATTTATTACTTTTTGTTGTGATATCCTTGAGATTTTCATTACCATTATATTCAAGTCTTAAATTAATTTTCTAAATTTTCACCATAATATTTATAAACCAATTGTTTGTATATACATATGTTCGTTTACATATAAATTTAATTTAATACAATTGTCTTTTTATATTAATATTCAATAATGTTTTAACTCTGTAGACGTAGAACAGCTCTGTCATTTTTTATTTTTATTAAAATTCATGAGTTGTATTTAAATGCATGATTGAGAAGATATTTAATTATTATTTAATTTTATTTAAGAAAGTCCGAGAAGCTAGTTTTATTCTTTTTAAATTGTTGCCCCGTTTAAACGGAACGAATAATTCATCTCGCACTTGTTTGTTATTAGATGCAACTAAGATAAAAAAAATAAGTACTTGGGTTTATTTTTCATTTATTATTTTATATTATTCAATAATATATGTTTTCATAAGTACTTGTTCCATATGTTCATAATATTTGATTTGTTATGTTAGACATATAAGACACTTCCTTTAATTTTTCACACATTTTTTGTATATTTAGATCTCTAAATAATTACTAGATTTTAATACAACTTAAATAATACTTAAAATACAGGAAACATTATTATGTTTGTGATCTCGAGATAGTGTTTAATTTTTAATTTTTACATAACGGGCGTGTCTATTCGTGACAAGTTTCTTTGAATACTTCAAGTATTCTCTACGTACAAAGTAAATAATGCGAAGGCTATTTAACGGTAACAGCCGTGACTTTCTAGTTCCTTAATAATGGACGATGTAATTTTCGCTGATGCGTGATCATAGAATGTCTTTTTAGATGAATTGACTCGTGTATAAACCTACGTAATCACGTACGCAGGTTGTTATCGTTCAAGGTTCAACTGTATTTCCTACAATTGAAAGATAATATTATTAAAAATTAAAGAAAATAATGTGTTTTTTATTTGTATTTACTAACCATAATTACTACAAGTAGCTTTTTTTCGAAATATAACAGAAAAAGAAAAAATAAAATAAGTGAGCTCCTATTTTAGCTTCTCTAATGGAAGTAAAAAATATTTTATTAATTATAAAAAATTAAAAAGAACATGAGACAGCTAATTAACAAAATATTTTAGACATTAAAGTCATAATTTTAAAATTTATCTTAAAATTTATTAATTTTTTTAAAAAAGAATCATCTCAGGAATCATTTCAGGAATTGATCAATGTAATTTGAAAAATCCATTATATGAGCAAAATGTGGAACGGAGTTTTTTGCTACATGTTAAAACTGCGATCGTGCAAATCAAAATGCACGCTTCAGATTACGGCGTAGGTGTGTTCCGGTGTTCCCGATCACATTTTTCTTGCCTCGAAGCGCAGCGCCTTTTCCCAGATAAGTCATCTCGCGCGGATTGCTGGCTGACAGTCAAGGCTGAATCGTGCACAGCGTCCCCATGTTACGTGAAGGGACAGGATCTCCTTGGACGATGGTGCGTGTTCGCGTTAATCGCGTTTTCGCGGCACACACGATTACTTTCAGGGAACGCGCATTTATTATGTACGCGAGCGCGATGAGAGAGCGAGAGTCAAAACCTGACGCGACGATTATGATGACTCAATGATCGATGATGATCTAATTGTGCCACAGCTGGCCCCAATTGCGTTTCGATCGTCTCTCGATGTAATGTCTTCGCGATTTCGCCACTTCTAAGTGGGAATTGTGCGGAAAAAGTTTACGCGAAAATTATTCCCGTTTCAGTCGGTCTGGTTCCAGTTAATTATATATCCTTCGCATGTCACACTCTCGCTAATGATCGAGCATGGTTGAATTATTGCGAGATTAAATGCTCGCAAAACGCTCTGCGAATTTAACTCACGTTTCAATAGATTTAATGGCGATGTTAACGACCTTTTGTAGATATCAAGCCTATACGGAAAAAGTACTGTTGTTTTATAAATTACATAAAACAACTGCACTCGAAATTGACAACTTCTTTACCTTAGTAGACAACTTATTTTAAATCCAATATATATTATCCAAAAAATTACAATAATTCGTTTGTAAAACGAAACTTATGCGTTATAAACATGCTTTGCTAAAAAAGAAATTTTCCTTCCTGTTTATTTTTATTAATTACCCTAGTGAAAATTTTTCTCATAATTTTTATACGAATTGGAATATTTTTCAAAAATACTTAGAAATTATTCGGAAAGTACATTTACATCTTCTCTCAGAATTTTTCACACAAATGAATTCTGAAATTTTTTGAAATTTTTTCATCCCATAATTTTTAAAAAATATTTTTAAATTTTTTTAGATTTTATAACATTTTATCAGAAATTATATTTACAAAAAGTCTTAGAAATATCTTAGAATTATCTTATGATATTTGATAATTAATATATATGAAAAATTCTGAGAAAAGATGTACATTTTCTGAAAAATGTTTCAATTCGTATAAAAAAATGTGAGAAAGTTATAAAAATATATAGAAATTCTAAAAAAATATAGAAATTTTTAAAAATTATATGAAAAATTCTGAGAAAAATTTTTACCAGAGTACTGTTTCGGATATCATTTCTTTTGTGATTATCACTAACAATACTAATACTTAAAAATATCGAAACTTGTATGCGATGGCAAACGAGCGAAAGTATCAACAGCTTGCTGAAAGCATCTCCGGTCACCTGCATCGCGAGTATTTTGCAAGGTCCGGTATTACGTCAATATCGCACGAGACGAAAGGGAACGGAAGGATCAGGAAGCGGGCGTGGAAATTGTATCGTCGTATTATCGGAGCGCGAGATTAGGTCGATCGGTAAGGGATAAAAAGAAAGAGAAGAAAAAAAGGGGGAGACGCGTGGAGCGGGGGTGGAGGCAGGTGCCTCGCTGCCTTTCACTGTTCGAGAAGTCTCGCGAGACCGCGGAAATTTTTTGCTTTCGCGCACGATACTCGCCTCGAGAGTCGAAAACTGCCGCGGGAAACGACCGTTGTCGACGTCTGAACGCGCCGCGGTTCCGCGTCGTTCCGCAAGCGGAACCACGCACCGGAACAAAAAGATCGACGTTTACTTCCCGCATGCCTGCCGAATCGTATCGTCCATTAACGATGCGTCCATGTGCCACGGACAGTTTCTCCCTGTAACGATCTAATTCCGGTTTAATTAAGAGATCAATCGTATACACACGACAAATAAAATTGCTGTGCGCAAAATGTCGACGTTAAGGATGTTCTCCGACTGCAGTTATACTCAACCTAATGAGCACATTAATGCTCACCATTATGAAAATTTTTATGAACATTTATTTCACTTTTATATAGTATAAGATATTCCATAAGTGTTAATGTATTTATACAAGTTTTTATACAATATGAAATGCCTTCCACCTTTGCTCCTGCTACCAGTTGAAAAAATAGCGATTTTACTTATTTTGTTACTTACTTTGTTTAATGATTTTTTAAAAACGAATAGTCAGAAGCCATATTCAGATAAAGTTCATATTATTTTTTGTGATATCAAGTATATCTCATTGTTTCAAAAAAACTTTTTTACAGTGAATAAAAAGACTTTCGAATAAGCTTTAGATAGGGATCCTATGTATATACACTGAAAAAAATTTCTGGTTGAAAATGGACGAATCAGAAATTTCTGATAAAATCTACTAAATCTACTTCTTATTTTTATCAGAATAATTATATTAATCAGAATTCTAGTTATTTCAACTAGAATTCTAATAAACTTAATCAGAAAATTCTGATTCGTCTGTTTTTCATCAGTATTATTATTTAATCCAACCAAACCATTTTTCTTAGTGTGTGTATATATATATTTTTTTTTTTTAAACGCTTCAACTTTGAAGTGAAATATTTCGATTTTTAATCCCGCTCCGGATATTGAGTTTTAAAGCACATCTGTTCAAGACACTAAACAAGCTTATTCTGTTAAGTTTCAGAAAAATCTAAAGAAAATGGATTTTTTCGGAGAACGTCCTTAATCGACAACGATGGCAGTGACGCGGACGAGACGATATGTGCCGACGTTGCGTCTCAGTTTCTGAATTTAGGATGACCTCCTTTAAACTCGGTTGAATCCGACGCCTGTTGCATTCATCGGCACACAATGTGGGTCGTGTTTTTTCAATACGCCGTGGAAGTCTCATTACTCGCAGTACTTTAGCAGCGTTAATGATCATTAATAAATAAATTATCAAGAATTTTTAATTTATAAAATAAATTGTAATTGAAATAATATTTTATAGATGGAGAAAAAGTATCAAAAGGAATGTATACATTTTACTTCTTCATTTTATAATTCAATTTTAAGATTTAAATTTTCTTCTGTCCCTTTTTACTAATTGGTTTCGAGAGAATTAATCTTATTAATTGGCACGTGTTTTCTTTCAAATTTTGTGACATAAATATAATGTCAACAGCGCGTGAATACTTAGTTAACTAGAAATATTAGAAAGTCCTTAGTATTTTTGTCAACCGATAGTTTCACTCGATCTTCGTGTATTAAATTGCGAATTCCATTCGCCAGGTTATAAAGATAGACACGAAAGTGAGACAAACCGTGAATTCGAGCGTGAAGTGAACAGAATCGCATTCATTTCATTTCTGCAACGGATCCGCTCGACGATTCTCGTTTGACATCGCGACTCTGAGAATCGCTCTGATTTCTGATTGTCGCTCATTATATAAACGACGCTAAATAATAGATGCAGAAACGTGAATCGATTTATTATTACATTACGACACGGGTGTCGGAGAAGGTCATTCACCCTCACTTAAAAATTGCGCGACGGACTCTGATAAGTGAAAGTCCGCGATTCCCGCACGAACTATGATAAATCAATGCCGATCAAGCACGAAATATGATTATTGCTAGCCAAATAAAATTTAT
The DNA here is from genome assembly GCF_001594045.1 of Atta colombica. Lineage (NCBI taxonomy): Eukaryota > Metazoa > Arthropoda > Insecta > Hymenoptera > Formicidae > Atta > Atta colombica. The sequence goes on from NW_017259561.1 coordinate 784,068, forward strand.
GCGTATAATGTTATGATGGTAGAGAATTCAGGAATATGATATGAAAAAAATATTCTTTTGTTTATTATACAGTTCATACAATACTTTATAGATGTAGGAAAAAAATAACAAAAGAAATGTACAGTGAGTACAAAAAGTATTCGTACAGAGAAAATATTTTTTTTTTAATTTTATTTTTAAAAAGTAAGTTATTATCCAGCGAGAAATGAATTATCGAATTGATGTCGAATCGATATAAATTCGATGATTTTAACACTAATTTGACATCGATTCGACATTTAATTTAATTAACGATCATTTCTTGTTGGAAAATTAACAATTTATTCATAAAGAATAAAATAGATTGTATGTTTTTTAAAATTATATATATCAAAATGATGTTTATTAATTATACAAAATATATCATCCGAAAAATAAGCGGAAATTAAAAATTGTATTATTTGAATGCTCAAAAAGTATTTGTACAGACGAGAAATTTAGCTTCTAAATCAGGAATACATACTAAGCTCGTTTGTTTATATTAGAACAGAATATACTCATTGTATAAAATTGCTAATTAATGTTTATTTTCTACAAATAAGACTTTATAACAAATTTCCTTGTACGAATATTTTTTGCTCTCATTGTATATACTACATTTTACTTTTTCATTTTATAATTAAATTTTAAGATTTAAACTTTCTTCTGTTCTGCCATATATTTTCTCATATTGTAAAAATTTAAAAGAATATAGATATTTCGCACAACGATTAGGTGCAGTTTGATTCTGCAGTGCATTTCATTACACAAAATATTTACTTAGTTTACGATTTTATTCGAATTAATACTATCAAGAAAATCTTCTCTACAGAAATATATTGAAAAATATACGTAGCTATACAGTGTGTGCGTTGACCTCGCCATTCGTGCGCGTAAGCACTGCAGCTGACACTCAAAACAAATGTCGCGTATTTACTCATACATGTTCTGACGCTGAAGGCTTAAGCGACAATGTTAAACATGCTTTTCAGCCGTCATTTATATGCAATAAAACGCAGTGAAGGGTTAAATGCACTCGTACGTGGCCGACCGGCGCTTTCGTATCCCGCAGGAAGAAATTCCACGGACATTTTGCGCTTGGCGAGCAACTATCTAGTAGCAACAAAGTTCGAAAGCTTCGTGCCGTTGTCGTTGCCGCTTTTGCGCGCGACTCTCCTTGAACGCAAAATCGGCCGTGCGAGCGAACCGAGAACCGAGTCCCTTTCACCGACTTCCTCGCAAAATGAACGATTGGCCGGCTGGTCGACTCGCATCGGCCGCTCTACATACAGAGGCGCGAATTTATCGGCGATCTACTAAATCGGACGTATCGTAATCGTATCGTGCATGAACGTCTCGCGAGACATTCTCCAGAAGATCTTGGAAAACACCGGGTTCGAGCCTTCGGCAAGTTTCGAGCAATGCACCGGCATTCACCATAAAACGCGTAATATAGAGAATGAAATATTCATTATCGAGAGCGAAAGACGTGTACATCGATAATTTGGTGTACATTAATTCCTGTCTCCAAATGGAAAATACTTTCATTAGAGAAGCTCTATATATATATATATATATTGGGTTGTCCGGAAAGTTCATGCCGACTAACCTATATAATTTAATAAATGTATACTAAAATTTAAATTTTCTGCGTTTCACTTTTCCTTCAACATCGGCACGAACTTTTCGGACAACCCGATATATATGCAAAAATAATAGATTATATATCTCTGGTTTCTGAAATTTCATGCATTCTTTGAGCGGTTACTAAACAGTTATACCAACTTCTACTTAGTAACTGAGAAGGAAAACTACTTAGGATCCCAATTAAGATGTAACGCTTTGTTTGCAGTTGTTGCATACAAAAGTTGCGTAAAATCTGAATCCATTTACTGAACAGAAACACAACAAATAATGGATGTTAAATTGATTAATAAGCAAGCCGCTCATAAAATGAATAGAATAAAACTTTATCATGTTTTTGTCCATTTCCTTATTCAGTATTGACACAATTAATGAGAATGTAGTAATATTAGACTGTAACTGGAAAGATACTGTTCTAGGAAAACTGCATACATCTCTACCAGGGATAATTTGGTGATAAATGAAATAAAAAATATTATTTTTGTGTTTATGAGTATAATTTTAAAAACTTATAAGTATTTTAAATATATTTGATAGAAAGAATGGAGTACACGTATTATATAATTATTATTATTTTTATGACGATATTCTAAAGTTTTGAAACTTATAATTTATATTTGAAAATGACGATTTGTCTAATCGTCCTCTTGCGTGAAAAGTTTAGTTAGTTTATGTAGGTTATGTAAGTTATGAATAAATAAAAGATGCACCTACGAAGAAATAAAGGGTCGCGTAATGAAAAATTAATTCCACTAGAACGAATCACAATCGCATGTTTATTGCGCCATAATCTTAGGTAAGCTACTAGAGTAGTAACGCATATGTTGCTAGGTTGTAATTTCAGCATTACGCGAGACTGGTGCGCAGCTGACCCTCTTATTCTTCTTCTTGGCAGGATGCGGGAATATGTGGAAGAGAACGAGAGGAATGACCCACTGATACACGCGCCCGACAAGAAGAACAATCCCTGGGCCGAGAAAGGCAAGTGCATAATCATGTAATCGGGGCCAGAGCGGAGGAAGAGCAACAGAAGAAGAAGGAAGCGGGCGTACAAATCGAGGAGGAGAGGAGTCGGTCGTTCATCCGCGGCAAAAGAAATCTCAGGCAGAGATCATGAAGAGGGAAGAGGAGTGGAGGAGTAGGAGGAGAAGCACGCAAGAGGAAGAGGAAGAGATACCGGTAGACGTTCGCTGCGATTCGATCGCCGAAGCGATCGTCCATCGGCCCCGCCGAAATAAAGACGTGGCTACGATCAATTCCGCAGTCAATCTGTCGATTGAAGATCAAACTGGAGCAAAAATTAGTTGCCGGACCGTTCCGTTCCTCCAGGACTGTTCTACGATCGCGCGACGTGCGGCTTCGCCAGTTCCTGATTCGTGTCGTCCCATATCGTTATCCTTCGTTAATTCTGCCATTCGAGACATAATCATTATTCGTAAAGATACTCCGAGATAACTCAAAGTACATTGATAAGTCATTTGATACAAAAAAAGATGTACAACAAAAGTAAAAGAAAAGAAAAAAACAAAAAATGATATCTCGATATAATCGGTCTTGTGAAGCAATCGCGCGTTATTAACAATTTCCATCAAATTCAAAAAGATTTGCATTTACAAAGAGGAAGCAGAGATGAGAAGAAAGAGGAGGAAAATTGAAAAATTTGTCAGAATGAACTACTTCCGCCTGGATCGATCGACGTCGAATCAAGTGCCGCATGCCGCGCGACGTCGCCCTGCACATTTCACTCGTCGATGCACTTGCGTTGTGAAACTATCCATTCACCGATCAACCAACATGAATGCAATTTATTCTTAATGTTACATGTCTACATACACACACATATATGTATATATATATATATATATATATATATATATATATATATATACATATTGTA
>NW_017259561.1:787726-790339 GCF_001594045.1 Atta colombica
TGTAATAATAATTATAATTACTCTTGTATGTAATTCTGCGCGAATTTCTTACGAAAATATATAACATGACCAGCGATTAAAATCCAAATCCTGTTTTCTGCTTTCGTTACTCGTTTCAGGGAAATGCACGGTAAAACGTTACACAAGTTTTCGATTTGAGTTCTGAATCTTCAATTTAATTGTCTGAAGCTTTAATTGAAGCTAAAATCACTACCATGTTGCATTCGATTCTCTTTTTCTTTTTCTCTTTTATCCTCGATCGTTGTCGTCTGACTAGTTGTTAGGCGTTTCTACTGACATTCATGATGATACGCTTGCGAAATTCTGGAAAATCACTACACTTTGCTTTCATTTCTAATTAATCTGCTTAAGACAACAAAATATTCTATTAATATGTGATGCGTGCATGAGATTCCGTAATTGCTAAAAATTGTTCGCGTTTTAATTTCTTATTTACGTATATATAAATAAAACAAAATGTTCTATATCATATTGCTATTTTTATATTCGAATCAGTGAAATATAAACCATGTAACATTTTGATAATTATTATTGTTATACAAAAACGATAATACTTCAATTTACAAAGATATTACTAACTTGTGAGACAATTTTGTATGAAAAATACATTTATTATTATTTATAGAAATCGTAAATTTATTGAGATAATTTTTATGTATGTGAAAAATAAAATGTGATGACATAATATTGCAAAAATAAAGTTGGAACGAATAAATTAGTAAACGCATGGAGTTTGATTTGTAGATAAATTCTATACGCTTTCTATGAAAAGTTCGTTTCGTTTCTGAGAATTATTTAAGTAAAATACACATATAACTTTTATTTATAATAATAAACAACAGATATCTACATATGCATAAATATTTGAAAACTTATTTTTAGACATTATTTTTAATCAAGTCTTAAGGTGAGCTGTACGATTTGATTTTTTCAGGTTCGCTGGTACAGCATGTTGTTGCTGGTTTCAATTTCGTAATACAATATCCAAAGTAATTTTAAACAAACTGTGTTATAACTACTCTTGTTTCATATAACACAAAACCTGCAGCGTGAGTGAGAGCTACGTGAAATCACGAACAAAACCACGTTCCGAAAGTTATGGGCTTTAGAGACAGCACTTGATACGTTCGTGCGCGATGTTTTGCCCGATTGCGTTCGGCCGTCTCTTAAGAGTCTATCGAAATTACCTTATATAAAATCTCATTTAAATGATAGAAGAAGTCTCCAATTTGTTGCGCACCATAATCGCGTCAGGTACATAAAATCAGGGGTTTCCAGTCACTAGCGTATTGGGTAATCCGCATTGACATGCGGAAAGGAACATAGAAGAATATAACATATAACAAATAAACCTCCCTGCGGAGAAGTAATTTTCGAAACCCGATAGTAGCGCTTATTATAACCGCGAACGTCGAGGTTTGAGGGAAAAGGGAGGGGGGGGGGGGGGGGGGGAGGGTAACGACTATTTCGACAAATTGCAGCGCAAGCGAGCGCTGTCCAAGCAATTTATATTTCTCTATAACATTAATTATGCAGATACTTACGGATCGTTAGAATCGCCTGACGGCGGAGAGAAAGGAATAGCGAAGATATTTTCATACGAACGAAGTATTAACATTCTTACACTGGCATAAACAGCGAAGATGGTTAGGAAAAAGGAGAAAAAAGGGAAATGAAAAGCGGACATGATCGGCAAAGGAAGAATCGCAAGACTCACTTTCGCCTCTTAAAGATCTTAAATCCTTGAGATCTAAGAATCAACAGACATGTGTCTCCATGACAGCGATATGAATTAAGATCCCTTTTCCTAGGAGTCGTTACGTGTGATTAATTTGCAAAATGATTTAACATAGGAAGATTGCATTCACAATCGCGAGAATTGTAGCGTATATATGTTGTATAGTAATTAAGTCCGATATGTTATACAGGGTATAACTGAAATAATGCCCACTAATCATACAATATTATTCCTAATAAAAAACTGAGTCGAAAAGTCCTGTATCATTTTGCAATTTTCGCAATAGTTCACGAGATATTAATTTCTAAATATTGCCGAATAAATAGATAAAATCGATATATAAGACAATTTTAAGATATCTTTTCATGTTCTTTATAAAATATTTTGAAGATTTTTCTTAAAGAACTTTTCTTAAAGAACTCTAAAAACATTTCAAAGCTATCTTATGCATCGATTTTAGACATTTTATTCATTGGGTTCAATTAAAAAAAATAATGCGAAAATTGCAAAATGATAGAGGACTTTTTATCTTAGTTTTTTATTAGGAATAACACTGTGATTAATGGGCGTTATTTCAGTTACACATCTTACTTTAACACAAACTAAAAAAGTATGAAAAAACATATAATATACATTTTTATACAAAAAATATAAATTTTCAATTCCAGTAATTTTTTTGCAATCATCATGTAATATATTCTTAATTTATGTTTGATTGAGATGTTCGAAATGAATGATTATAAGTGTTAAATTTTGAAAAAAGACTTGAAGCACGAACATCATGTATGCTTTAAGGTTTCGAAATCCATGGTCAATTATTATAAATAATTATAATATATAATATAATATAAATA
>NW_017259561.1:790439-799662 GCF_001594045.1 Atta colombica
CAGATTGACGATAAAACATAAATATGATATTAAAATGTTTAAAATGAATCATTCATTAGCAAAGCATGCACGCATTTGTATCGCGTCTTTGAAATTGATATTAGGAAAAATGTACTTATTTTGAAAGTGATATGACGCTGGTTTCTTTTCTCAGCGGAAGTCTAAAAACTTCAGTCTTAATTAGACTGGATTTTTCGAATAGATAATTAGAACAATATGATCAAAACAGATCAGTAATCAAGAACCTATATATACGGAAACTCATTAAGCATAAATTTCTTCCTTATATGATGCATTTGCTTATATATTGTAATTTAAAAGTCTTATTATATGTTAGATTATGAACTACATAATTTATTAATAATAGATTTTTATTTTACTTTAAAAAATAATAAAACGCACAGAAAAGGATAAAGATAAGGTAAATAATCGGATAATTTATAAAACTGATTTTCGTTATATGTTTGAAATAGTCCAACCTTTTGAATCCATCACTAGAAATCTTATCGCAGTAAGTCAATCCGAATCACTTTTAGATTATTTACGCTGGTAAATGCTGCACCATATGGATTACCTATCTATCGCATCATGCGCGATCGATATAGAATAATCACACGATTACCGTCGACAATTTACTGGAACATTTCCCTAATTATATTGCAAGTGTTGCAACATAAATAACCGATCGATTACGTCCAGTCGTATTATGCAGTCGTTATGCTTTACATTAAAATGCATTCGTATCATACAATGACGAAGTTCATCGACTTTTTATCATATTATCTAGTTTTTGTTCCGCTTTCTCACTGATTGATATCGCGTCTTAAATAATCGCGGAAATGTCACATATTTCTCTATATATTTATCAGAATTTTACAATATAATTATGTTAATGTATATTTATGTAATATAAAGGAAAAATAGATTTAATTAATACTGATGTATTGTTATTATACTTGTCTTTCAACAATTACGCAATTATATAAAAGTTTTATTTATACAATATCTTTACATTCTTTTTATGATGAATATTTTATTATCCAAAGACACGAAGTTTAAAAAATTGTGCCGATTATTATGATTGGCATTACACGAAACACATTCACACATAATTAAAAATAGTCTTAAAATTCTTATATAATATTAAAAATTATTATTCTAATTTTTGCCATCAAATAATCAAATAAACCTTTTTGAACAAATCTAAATTATGGGAAAAATTTATACAAGCCTAGCTTCGATTGTAAAAATATACAAGCCTAGCTTCGATTGTATTGTAAATTAAAGTCGTATAGCTCGAGTTTCTCGATGTTTCTCGTTCGCCAAAAGAGACGGCAATATAAATGGATAGCAAAAATGATTAGGGCAGTAAACATGACCGATATATAATTATCCCTCCGGCGAAGTCCAATGCTTTTGCTAATTTTTCCGCTGATTTTTCACGTTATCTCGTACGATCGATTTCAGCTATAGCGTGTACTAACATTTACTATTTGCGAAATGAAAGGCGGCTTTAATTGCCATCATTGTCACACCAAAAGTGTTAATGTGTGTCAACGTTTTTATCGTAGACGTTATCATCGCTTTTGTCGTAGCTGTGATATCTTTGTCGTCGTCGCTGCCGTTTAGAGGTGTGCTGCGAAATTGTACAGAGAGTGCAAGGAAGAGAGAGTGTACTCTCCGTTCAAGAAGAGGGAGATTGGCAAAAAGATAGAAGGGGGAGGGAGAAAGAGAAAGAGAGACTAAGAGAGCAGTATGTCTAGAGAGAGGGAAAATGAAAGAGAGTAAATGATCGAAAGAGAGAGAGAGAGAGAGAATGACAGCAGACTTGTTCGCCACACCAGTCAGTATTTCCCGAACTACTGTCAGTGACAGTTCCCCGATCATGCGGCGGCGGATCCTCGATCATTGATCCGTATCAATAATCGAGATCCTTTTTTTCTCTTTTTCTGATCTGCCGGCAATTCTCGCGTTGTTGAGTTTTCTTTCCGTTTGTATTGTTTTTCCATTAATAAATTGCCCGAAAGATCTTTTCTCGCACGGTGCTACGAGCCACGGACCGATATTATTGTTGTTGTTTTAAATAATTGGAACAATTATGGTGAGTTTAATTTTGTTACGTTGACTGTTATCAAGTGTTTTATATATAAATATATATTTCTATTTTTATTGTTATGGCATCTTTTATATAATATAATCCAAGTTAGGAAGCGTAAAATTATTATTACTATATTTCTTTTATAATTATTAAATTATGAACAGAAAGTTACTAACCGTAATCGACGAGTAGAAAAATCTATTAAATTTAACACAATTATTTACAAAATAATTGCAATTAAATTAATTACGTTAATTTTTGAAAGATTTTTTTGTCAATTAGACGCAATAATTTTTTAGCCAATATTATACACTAATTTGCATGTATTAAGCAAGAGATAGTTTCACGGTTGGCGATTTGTCTCGATCATCTAGATCTGTCAGAAATCTTCGATAGAGAAAGAAAGAGATTGTCCAAATGATTTGCTCCAATTTCGTGATATACCGCGTTCGGTAGAAAAACCATTAAAATCATGCTGCCACGAACGAGGAAATATTCGTAATTGGATGTTCCGTATTTGATGTATTTTTCTTTTCCACACAGCTACGTTTCCGAACAGTCTTTTTACACAGCGGAGTTATTACATCACGCGTGAATTTATGCGAGACCATCATGGAACCGGTCTCGGAAAAAGTTCGTTACAAGTGTAAAATTAAGATGGTCGAGTGAGATCGCGACCGCTGGACTGTGTCATTTATTAGATCGTTGATTTAGATCAATTGTGCGTTCACTATATTTGAATATATATTTGAATCATCAGCGATACTTTCGCCTATTCTGAATCTAAATAATGAATGTGAAATCGGTGAATGTTTGTGTCAGTGAAAATTGCTGATTTACTAAACTCATTGTGAATCAAATAATGAATAGAATTTTTATTGATGATTGCAATATCTCCGTTATTATAAATTTCTAATTTTAATTTATAATTATTACAATTGTACATACATTTACAATTGTTTATAACTTTAAATAAATAACACAGTTATATTTATCTGACAGCAGTAATTAATTAACATAAGAATGTAAAAAAATAGTAAATAGCAAATTGTAAATGAAAACGCGCTGTATTGGATATTGGTACCTAAGGTGATGACTAATTATTAGATATAAATAGAATTAGTTCAAACATTATTACAGCGATAAACATCGCTATTTAATCTTTTGGATCGCGTCATTCACATAAAAATTATCCACATTATCATATAACGATATAAGTATAATGGCGATTGTACTAATAATTCTGCGACAGATATCTGTTCACACTGCACACACACACACACACACACACACACACACACGCACACGCACACGCACACGCACACACACACACACATATACACACACACACACACAACACCATCAGGACTTTCGGTGGAGAACCGAGAATTCGTTCTGTCCTTCCGGGTTTACCTGCGAGTCCTCTCACTTTCGTCGTGCGACGACCTCGTCGATGTATTTTTTTTTTTATGTAATGTAAATTCTTGCCAAACGGCATCGAAATCACCGTATGATGGCGTGACGCATGTAGGCGGATCTTTTTGCTATGAATAATATATGCGAACGAATGCATAAAAAATGAATATATATTAGGTGTAGTAAAAAGAAATCCATTATTTTTACATGAAATTGAATGGAAAAATAATGGATTTCTTTTTACTAATACACCTAATATATACATATATATGTATATATACCTTATCGCAATTTCGTTCAATTTACTTTACCGTTGTATTAAACGGGATGCACCTGTTCGCCCGTTGTGAAAGTGCAAATCTACGAGAATCGTAATTGAATCATTTGAAGAACTTTTTCGCTGTTCACTTTTCATCATTCCCAGTCTCAAATGAATATCGAATTAAATTCCTTTCATTGCTTCGAGCTAAATTAAACGATTTACCTGGTTAAGTCATATTGATATTATATATGATATAGTATGTGTATAAAGCTTCGCTTTACTTTTGTAATAGAGACTTTAAAATATCATTTTGCAATTATTGGAGCTAGAGATTTGTCGTACACATTGCAACTTTCTATTTCATCCTGCCACGCCCCGAGGTATCGAGTTAAGCGTCATACAAGTAACATATGATGTTAACGATAAATTACTGTGGAAACTTGTAAACTATGTAAACAATTCCTCTAGGAACGTGTTAGTTTTATTTACAAGATTGCAACAAAGTGGTCATTGAATATTTGTCATGGTCTGATTGTTCCTATTATTTATTCTTATTACGAGAGGAATATCTTATATGATTTGAAATTCGCTCGTACCTTCGTAGCGATCACGGGATGCAATGGATTGCGCTGAATTATTAATGAGCATCGCTAATCGTGACTAACCGGTATAACGGTAAGGAAAGAATAAGGAATAGACTTGTTTTTTCTTTTCTGTTATATCCATCGGTGAAACTTCTGAGAATCAAGTTTTACAACATTTTGCCATCGCAACACTTTGACATTCACTCCTCCGTTATTACGACGATGTCCTGCTTATATTCTGAAATCGTTTCGGATATTTTGATATATGCGAGATATATCAAAATATCTGAAACGATATGCGAGATATACAGATAGATTTCTTAGTGGAATGGAATCTAATGGAAGCTTTCTTATAAGATAGTATTATTATCAATCTTATTAAACGCTCGTGTTTTTTATTTGTCTCGAGTGTATGTAGACACGACGCCAAGTAACATTTATATACTTACTTATCGAACATTGAACTGACTCTTAAACGATACGGAGTAATGCTGCTCACCTCGCAGCAAGCACTATTTTAAATACAAGGCGTTTTGTTGCGCGCTGCAGGCACTTTGTGTGCACGCGCGATATTGGTATGCAGATCCGAGAGATAGCAGATTCGGCGAAATCCTTCCAGAAAATTATTTCGCTACATAACAGCCGGGAAACTTAGTACGTGCGAAGTCGCCGGCGGTATAAAATATAATTTAATTCCGACATAAAGAACCAAGCAACACAAGTTTCGTACCGTCAACAATTCGGCGAGTGAATGTACACGCAAGTACCAGTCTCTGAGGTGGGCTTTGATGGAAATTTGACTGGATTCTACCGGCTTTCTATCACAATTCTTTTCTGCGGGATTACGCCATTTATGTCAAATTATCGATCAAATTGTCGGATCTAAACAGATGCTTGAAACGACATCAGAATAGTTTTGCAATAACTTGAATCCAGATATAGTAAACGCTAAAGTCACGTTATTCTTTTTTTGATTAATTGTTAAGAAAAAGATAAAAGATGATCTTAGTGTTCACCGTACCTGGATACATGGTATTACAAAAACTCCCTAATATCAAGAAGAAAGTAACATATGAAATAGTTTTTCAGTTGAACTTATGTTATAGAAGAAAATTTGAATTGTGAAAATGAGTGCTTAACATGCTAACGTGTAATCGACAAAGCTAATATTCTGAAAAATTATTGTATCTCGAGATAAACACGATACTTTAACTCTTCATTAAAGAAAAAGTATCTTTTACACTTCTATTTATTATTAAGTCAGAAATATTTGCTTGATTTTTTTATGTAAACGATCACGTGCAGTATTTTTACACCCATACAAAACGATATTTTAATTCACATTTTTTATTACTTGGATGTGAAAATATTCCAGGTGACTATTCCTGGATTAATATTCAAGAATGTCGTTATTCAAGTGTTATTGAAATAAAAGTCATTATTGCAAAAATATACGCGACTGCCAATCTTTTTCCTTTTTTTAATTTTTTCTTCAATAGATAAAGTCTATGCTGCAAACACGCGTGCAGAGTTTGAGATCGTTTCCGCCGGAAGTGAGGTGAGAGGACAAGCATAGACATTGTCTCGAGAATATAAAGTTGCATTGAATGTTAGCGCAAGGATATGAAAAAAGGAAGCGAATTCAGGCCATCCACGTAGTATACGACTTGCTGTATTTTTCTGCACAGGCGTTTTTTACCAGTGAAAATTTCATAAGCGCCAATGCGCATATAAAGATAAAATCCGATGGAAGTGAAAGGACGATGTATGGAACCGAATCTATACTGGAAAAACGAAGAAAAATATTCTAGAAAGGATTATAAAAGATAAGAACGAGAGAACACAAAGAGGAAAGAAAGAAAGTAACGTGTCAAAACATTGAATTAATCGAAAGAAATATTTATGCAGATGCAAAGAATATTTTCTTTTACATTATCGAAACAGAAGTTAAGATTTTATTATTTAATTTAAATTTTTAGTCGGGAATGATTTGTTATTAAATAGAAAATACGAGAAATGGTAATTTTAATGCAGAATGAAAGATTTAACGTCCACTTGCTTCTCTAAAATTAGGAAAATAAGAGGCCTTCGTGATAAATAACAGAATTACAAAGACAAGTAGAACAATAATATCTACTATGAGAGAAAAAGTATAAAACGGCGTGGAAACGGCAGTTCAATTACGCAGCTCGCAACGTTCAACTCTGCTGCTTTCCAACGTAACCTACATACGCTTATATCTCTGCCTAAAGAAAATGAAATCCTAATTGTAAACTTCTTATTAACATAAAATATTCAAGAAGAAAATCTATACAGATTGATTACTTAAAAATTTGTTCGTAAGAACGTCTTGCGATCTGTTTTATCAAAATTAAACGCTAAAAAGACTCAAATTAAACAGCAAAATATGTAGATTACATTTTACATCTATCAGATAATTTCGAAAACGATGGAATAAAATTAGAATAATTGAGTCACAAAAATTAAGCACTAAAGAATTATTGGAAATAGTCGTGTGTATATAATTATATGCAACTGTGAAAATTTAATTTTGTTAACAGCAAGTCATCGCAATTCTCGTGATTGACGTCGAGTAGGAAAAGAGATAGGAAGTCGATAAGTTGTCTTCACAAATCAGCAATATGTTCCCGTAGCAGGAAACCAGTGGAAGTTTCATAAGCGCGCGACAATCGCGGGGACGACCGAAAGCCTCTCCGGCGGAAGTCAGGTGAAAACGGTTTGCGAACGTGCGTAGCCTGGAAACGAATCGATACTCACGCATCGAGAAGTGCGTATAGTGACTGGCCGACGCGACGCAACGCCGCGCTGGCTTGCAACTTTAAAATAAATCGGTTCCGCTCTCAAATTAGCTAATTAATTATAAGGAATAACGACGAAGGAATACTTTCATAAGACGGAAGTACAATTGTGCTCGCATCTTTATATTTGATATAACATTTATGGTTCTATCTGTATCTTTTTATAACTAGCCGAATTAGCTACTGCATTAAGTGATTATTATGAATAATAATATATAATGATTAGTTCTGTCCAAGGTTGAATATATTAGTGCCCAATATTGATTGTGTGAAGAATTGTATTTATATAATAGATATAGTTTTTATGAGACGTTTTTCGTCTGAAGTCTCAGTATATCGGCGAAAGTTTCGATCCCATCACTACGACTACACACGGTGAATTGACCATCGAGTTTGCCCCGACAAGAGAGGGTTTTTTGCTCGGTACCGGATTGTTTCCAGGTTAAAAAGCGTCAGGGCGTAACGTGTTTAACAGGTTGTCCTTATATAAGTTCTAGCAACACCGTGTATTGTGTAGATTACCACCGGCGTGATTCTGAAACTAGGATCCTCGAGATAGCAAAGCTATCTGGAGATTGTTTAGATCGCAATGTCTAAGAATGACGAAGAGAATTGGCGGTGGAGAATGTTTAGAATGCTTTAGAAACGGATGGAGGATAGAGATCTTTTTAAAAAATAATAGTTGTGTCCGAAGGATAGCAACTGATAGCAACTTTGTTTTAGCATCGAAAGTATTGCTAATCGTTAAATATATGCGAAACAAGAAATCTTCTGAATATTTACCAACACGATATGTGAATTTTTATCCATGTAAAGAAACGATTGGTTTTAATCGATAAAAACACGAGAAAGTTGCTCGAAAAATATTTATTTCGCACATTGACGTTTTCTAAATTGGTCTATGGAAAAGAAGAAATTGAGTATATTCGAATGAATTTTCTTACGAAAGTACCATAAGTAGATTGATATCTCATACGTTATTCAAGGTTAATTAACTTGGAAAGTGAAATTCGTCGCTACGTGTTTTTTTAGGTTGCTCAATGTACCGCGCCTTTCCAGGCGTTGTTTTCTTCATTATTCTCACAGCATCGCGTCGTGAATCTTGCGCATGGAATAACGAATATTATACGCCATTTACAAAGATCTATTTATAGTAAAAATGTTTTTCTCTAGAAAATCTTATTGGAAAATACTTAATATTATTAAGTTCAGCTACTTTATTACGTTTTTTTACGAGGAAGAAGATCTAAATCTTATACAAAATAACTATGCAAAAATTATATTATATATTAAATAAATATGCAAAATATTCTAACTGATTATATTTATTCCAAATATTTGTGTTATTACAAGATCTTAATACTTGAAGACACTCTATATAAATGTTACACAAACACACATATTAGAACAAAACTTATTTTACGCTTTATTCATGGGAAAATAAAAATTGCCTCTTGTTTCGAGTCGCAAGACATAGAATTGTAATCATTCTGTGAGCAAATCATGAGATGAGAAAGGAAGATCAATCTTTAACTGATAAGAATAATTACGTTAATGCATTGTTTCACAATGCATTTTTATTCTAATAAAGTGTAATAATGAGCCACAAGTGAGCAATTAGAGAAGTTCCGCAAACAGAATGAAAAAGCAGCGAAATCGCATGCAGAATATTATAGATGCAAGCACTGCATTGCTAAGCAAAATGCAATTGCGATGAAGACGTGCAAAAAATCCAAACAATAATTTATTTCTGTTCTTAATCGAATTAATTATTTCAATTATCATTTCACTTTAACCAAAAAAAAGATCAGTTAAACAAGAAAGAAATTACTTCAGATGAAAATATTAATTATAATCTCCTAACATGATATTACAATTTATGTTGTATATATATATAAACTTTATTACATTAAACTCAAAAATAGGAAATAAGAAATCGTGATCATAACGATCTAAGTTAGGATCTTTTTAATGCTTTTTAATGCTAATTAAAGTTAATTAATATATACTGATACATACATATATATATATATATATATATATG
>NW_017259561.1:799762-804287 GCF_001594045.1 Atta colombica
CATATATATACATATGTAGTCTATACTAATTTCTATTTTAAATTAGTTAAGTATTAAAAAGATCCTACCTTAGATCGTTATGGTCTAAAAGGATTTTTTATTTCCTATTTAATAAGTTTCATGTATACAGTTAGATTTTTATTGTTTTTATTATATTAATAATCATTCATATAAATTAAATAAAAACTTGATAAGTGCAATTACATTTGCAATGCTATATTTTTTGCACACACACATGCAAGTTGGAAATAATTTATAATTAATAATTTGTTGAATTAATAAAAGGAGAAGATAATTTTATTCTGATTCTGTGTGCCTTATCTCGGAAATATTTGAAATCTAAAAGAATATATATTTTTTATATAATCGTATAAATTTTATAACTACTCTATTTTATTATAAAAAAATTTGATTAGAAGTAACACTTAAATGCTTGGGATTTTTGCACATCAGCGAAATACCATTTAATTGGAAAGTTTCTAGGAGAAAAAACGGAGAATAAATTGTTGAACCGTGAGAAATGTTAAGAATATAGATTGTACTTTGGGAAAGTTTGGCGTAACTACTAAACGTACGAACTAACGGAAATGATTAGAAGAATAATAGATAGTTTCTTTTTTTCCGTCGCACTTTCACCTGAACTCTGGGTTAAACGTTAATTGGCTGTTAATGAGTACAATTTCCTCCGTATAAAAAATTTAACGCGTGCCCATAATTTATATTGTTACACCGATTGACAGACATGGCATTATCGACTGGATTACACCGATGTGATTGCACGGTGATTCTCGCGTTCTAATTACACGATAGGGTGAGCAGTAAACTAGAGGATGAAGAAATCATGTAAAAAAAGACGGACAATTGTTTGCGTCGATGCGAATACAATAAAAAAAAACTCAAAACATTACGACGTATATTTACATGATGTAGTTACAAAAGACGCCAATATGTATCTTACATAATGTTTATAATCAAGATATTTATAATCATTGTAATTTGATAACAGCTCTATTCCGTTTAATCGTTTTATAATTCATCATTCATCAGAAATTATTTATCTTGTATTACGTTATATTCTTTATTTCTTACAATATTTAAATTAGGAATAGCAATGTTTATAGCAATGAAATTTGAATAAATTTTAATAATAAAACATTCTGTGACTATTTTTTGTAGCTATTAATGAATTAAAAAAATTTACTTGACGTAATATAATGTGATTGTAAAGAACATGCAATATAATTGTATGACAGAAGCGGATAGTTAATAATAATTCTTAACAAAGTTAATGCAAAGATAATAAACAGTTTTATTTGTCACGGGTCAAACTTTCACTTGTTTTTAGGTTAACCACTAATTATTAGCTAATAAATTTGCAGTCCCATTTTATAATTTAAAAAATTGCACTGTACATAAAATTTAAATTCAAGTGAAAGTAGGAGGGATCGACAAGTACTGAGATTATCGCTAATTAAGCATGAACTGGTTTGCAGTTCAAATTCCAAATGTGCAAATTAGATAGCTGTGACCTCGTTGGAGTTTCGCTTAATTAAGTTACAAATAATTAACTATTTCAGAGCGAGAGAGCTTTCACACATAAAAAAAATCTATTTATCTAAAAATAATAATTTAGTCATATTAAATAGAATTTGTAATGGTAATATTATAACAAAGAATATTGTTAGAATTGTTAAATAAAATATAATATCTAGCTTTTTGATCATCTTAATACTTTTATAAGTTTTTAAATTTTACAAGTAGAACGAGAAAATTCACGATTTTTTTCAAGAAAAGGTATATAATTTTATGTAAAAATACAAACAATTTACCTAGATTATTAACATAAAATATTTTTATCTCTAAGAAGATTAATTTTTTATTTATATTGATTAGATTTTTCTCCAGCCACAATTAATTTAATGAATCATAAATAAATAAAGAAAGAGCAAATACGGCAAATCGAAGTTAAATCTTGGTACTAAATAATATTTTTATATATGTATTGGATTTTATATGAAAATATTATTATATATATATCCTTATTTGATGTATTTATATAGCAATCTAGATTAGAGTTTGAATATCATCAGTTTTTTAAATTGTCTTTTAAACTCTTGTTATACGATATCTCGTATACATTTTTAAAATAATTTTTATAAAAGAGTATGTACTGTGTCAGACATCAGGCAATTTTATATAATGAATAAAGACTCCAACAAGCTGTGAAATTATAAGATATAAAACTACAAGAGATATAAGATACACAATTGTCAACCTCAGTATGACTATAAATGCGCTAATGTGTATGTATACACACACACACACACGTGCGCGCGCGCGCGCGCGCGCACACAATATAAAAAAACATAATAATTAGTTGTAGTTATAAACCGCACTGACATTGCACGCCGAAATGAAAATTGAAGGTGAGTGTTCTAAGGTCGCAGTGAGTAAAAAGAAGAAGAGTATCATTAGGATACGCTTCTCGTGTATGGCACTTCTAATAATTATTACATCAGCGTGTAGCACGCAAATTACCGTTAATGCAACGGGTATGTATATGCCGTAGCAGCTGCGAGAACCTCGCCTTTCATAATCGGCCTGACGCGACGAGAATTATTGCTCGGCGCGATTGTAAAATACCATGAACGGCTCGATGTTCTGTCATCCTAACAAATCAGGCGACAATTTACATTTAATTGTCGCAGACCTTCGCCGTTCTCTTCGCGATCACACTCTGATATTATTGCCGCCGACACACAAGATTTATTTTTTAGTCGTCGCATTTTCGCAGATGCGAAACGCCATTGATATCGATGAAACATCGTATAAAGATATTACGTATGTATAAGTCGGCAAGTCTGCATAAAATTCTAATTTGCATGTTTACACGTAATATACAGAGCAAGGGCAGACAATCCTTCATAAGGAAGAATACATAATGCAATAACCTAATTATTTTTCTTTCCTAGCCAATCCTTGGAAAGATTAGAGAAAAACGCTCTCTTATCCAGAACATTTCACAACTATTAGATGTTCTTTTAAATATCTACTGAGATTGCTTTAATAAAACATTGTGATAATTACAAGATTATTACATATTACTAACTTAATTATTATTACTATTATTAACTTAAAAAGATTTGAATTAAATAAGCAACGTTTACATTTCAGTTTAATACTGAGGAGACTTTCTCTTTATTTTCATTGAAGTTAGATTAATTTTTTTTTTAATACTATTCAATCAAAATTAATTTTAAATAATATAGTCGCAATATTCTTTTAAGAAAACATTAGTTTAAAAAATTGTCATATAAAACAATATTTAAATGATGTGTGATGATTCTGAAACGGCGCGTTTCAGAGGAATAATATGCATGACTTTGAATTCCACTATGAGTTAGATATGCAGTCGCTGCCTAGAAAGTCTGACAGACTAGCGCTAATCTCTGCACAAAAAATTATTTACAACCGGTAAGAAGAAACGCATTAGTTGAAAATTGTGTTTTGGCTTTACGCATCGAGTGAATATAAGCTTTCGCTCGATTCCTGCCTCTATACAGCAATAACTATGTCATCTTTGCAGACCTACATTCTATAAGATAAACAGTTAAAGTGCAATGCATTTATTTGAAGATATTTCAATGTTATTATTGATAGATTATTTAGGTGCGATGCAAAACAGCGAGATCTCCAATATTGTCTTGCGTTACGAAAATGATTTTAATTTTATAATACAACGTATACCAATTCTCTTCTTTGTATATTATTTCAATAATTAGAAGTTTTTTTACGTGTAATTATTTTATAATTCACAAAAAGACATACATTAATAACTAAACTTATTCGATTCTTCCGAAAAAAAAAAAACAATAAATGGCGATTTTACTGTACGAGCAAATTTCTCACTGAGATTTTTGATCAGTTAAACAGATTTTATTCAGGAGAAATTAATATAATTATCTATAAGAATTTAGTATTAAATAGGTGTAGGTAAAAGCGAAAATGGGAAAAAAAAGAGAAAGAAAAAGAAATATGCAATTATCTTTGTCAATGAAAGTACGCATAATGATAAGGCTATCCTCTCTTCCATTTCATTTTTTTAGCATACCTTCTACATTTCAATGACTTCTGAATCTCTAATTTTAATCATCAATCGATTGCAAAAACCATTATAACGACTTAATATAACGAGGTTGGAAAATATATCGAGGGCGGATATGATGAAAAAGAATGGAGAACGCGAAGAGCAAAAAGGAGCGCAAGGCTCTCGAGAACCGTACAGAGGAGATAAAACGCGGTGGAACAGAAGAAGGGGAAACCGTGAAGCACATGACGGAAATCTATACGATACGACATAGTCTCGACGAGAGTAATTTGAATGCACTTTGGAACTTAGAAATTCGATAGCAAGAGGGAATGCTTGAAAGTTGAAAATGACCAAGAAATACGAAGGATATGTAAACGAATCACATAAGTATGAAAGTTTTTAATTTTCAATTTTTGCGGTTACAACCTATATATA
>NW_017259561.1:804387-808938 GCF_001594045.1 Atta colombica
AAACGCAAAAGAGCGTTACTGCAAGTGTTTATGATAAAAATGTATATTATAATTGGTACGTAAGACAAATTGCATAAATACGTAAGGAATTTTATTTAAAATAAAAGGCTTTATGACATTTACATTTTATAAAAATACTACATAAAACTATATACAAATAAGATATGATAAATTACTTTTACATTTGCTTCGTACTTAAGGATGTTTTGAATGTACACAATCAACTAAAAGTATCAACTAGAGAAGTCTAATAATAAGAGGTAATAGCACATAGATCAAATAGCTCGAATTTATAATCGCTGATGAAGCAGTCGTATTAATAGCTGTATCGTGCTTATGGCGGAAACGTTTCTATTCTGCGCGAGAGGTCGACGACAGTAATTCAATAAGGAATGTACTCAGAACGTTCCGGAATTCGAGCAGAAATAAGAAAGCTTGACGCCACGGAATACAATATTAAGATATAACAGAAAGTCGCTATTACGAGAGAAATTTACTATTAAGATTATATAAAATGTGCAATATTAAGGGAACATTTAAATCAAAAATGTTGAAATCATAATGATGTAAGAAAATGACATATGTGACTTTTAAAACAAATGGATTATATAAATTAGTATAAATTAAAATTATGTTTACTAAAATTGTAAATCAAGTTCTTAAATTAATTTTAGAAGTTCAAATTAGATTTTATTTATGAAGAAATAGTATTTAAGTTTTCTGTATTATTTTCTTCTTTTTAATTATTTTAATCATTAGATACGTGAATAGTTTTATTTTACAGATTTGAATTATTACAAATATACGCAATAACGTTAAATAGTTGTATCAAATATTTTACTTGGAACTGTGATCAGAGCCGTGGGAAGAATATTCACAAAATGTTAAGTAGGTCATATGAAATTTACAGTACGATCGTTAAGGGCATCACACTTAAGAGTATGCGAAGCTAACTGAACGAGAGCGCTCGAGTGTAAACCAGGTAAATGTAACGAGGCAGCATGGCATGGTTGAAAAGAAAGCCTAACACAAACCGGTAGAAATGGATTCGTTGCATCTCAACGGTACTTCGCGGCTTCCATTATTGCAAGGTTGGGTAGTAACTAATTAAAATATTTAAAAAAAAGTTAAAAAGTTAATAACTTTTAACTTAGTTAATTTTAAATGCATTAAATTTTAACTTAACTAAGTTACTTTTAAACATTAACTTTTTAACTTTTTTTAAGTTACACAATTTTTTTATCTCTTTTAAATATCTTAGAAAAATAATAAGATATAATAAGATTAAGGGTGTATATTCGTAATCTGTTTATATTTTAAGACCAGTTAAGTCTTAAGTAATTTCTTAAGATGCTAATATAGTCCTCTGATTGGTTTATGCGGTTATGCCTTATGCCTTAAGCCTTAGTCCGGATCTACAATAGATATTTTAAGCCTTAAGTCATAAGAAATTGACCAATTACAATCAAATATTCTTCTCGCATTCGATTGTAATTGGTCAGTTTCTTATGGCTTAAGATTTATTAAAAAGTAATCACTGATCTTGTATCTTCTCTATGTTTTGGCTATTTTTTTAAAGTTATATAACTTATATAGTTATATCGTTATGTGTTATATACTTATATCACATGTGAATAAAAAAATTAAAAATTTAATTTACTTAATAATCTATATTGTAGTTATTTAATCTCATTTTAAAAAAAAAGGACATTTTGATCTAAAAAATAATTTTTTTCAAAATTAACTTTTTTTTTAACTTAAGTTAATTCAATATTGATTTAACTTACGTTAAGTTAATTTTTTATTCCTTCAACTTTTAATTTATTAATTTTATTAATTTTGTAAAGCCATTAACTTTAACTTTATTCAGTTAAAAAGAAACATTAACCCAATTGTGCATTATTGCATACAAAATCTTATGACTCACGCGTCAAATTCTGGATTACCTAATTTTTAAACATGACACTTTGCTAGTTTAACCAGAACCAGTTTAACAAATAAATGTTGAAACATGATGTTTAACAGAACGCAACACTACGTGTTTAATTAGCTAATTGGAAACTGATTCTAGATCGCAAACTATCATCATCGCATTATTAAGTCAAAGATTATGTATATTATTTTTTGCTACTGTTATTTAACCTGACACCACTTAATTAATTGTATAAACGCGTTCTATCGTAATACAAATTGTAGATATAAAGACACAATAAAAAGACAGCAATAATACGCTTTTTATCATCTGCGAAACAAGCAAAAGGGAAAACGCGCATTGTGACTGGTCGTGCGGCGGATAATTGCATTTCCCTCTTAATAGGCGACGCTGAGAATCGATTTCTCTCGTTGGCGGTGAATCAACAATTAGATGGGTCATATCTTTACGACGAATAACTTTCGAAAATCCTGAACTGCGTACGCATTTACGTACATAAAACCGCGTATAGAAGCAAAGAGATGTCAGTGAAATTTTCATGGATGGACGATTCCGCTGATCTAGAATATGCCGCAAAATCAAGCAACAGGATCCGTTTACATCCTGTATACTGATGATCAACGCATCGAATCTCAAACGAAACCAGAACGAGGACGATTCACAACGTAACCTCACTGGTTTTCACAGTAATCTCAGATACTAATCAATGACTTTTCACAACAATCTCAGATACTAATCAACGGGAATTGAATCCAGTGTTAATTCTCGATGGTGTATTTCAAACTTTTATATTATTTAGTATCTCGATAAAATTATCTAGATAATCATCTAGATGACGAAATGGCTTTAGTTAATACTGTAAGAGGATTTTTTTCGTGATATAGATAAAAAACTGAGATTAGTGCGACAGTCATTCAAAGCAATATTGAAGTATTTTCATATTTAGAAAATAAATCTAAAAATAAAGGAAATAGATATTCTTAATTTGTATCCACACATCAAACAAATTTTAATATAACACATCACCAGTGCTAATAGAACGCCTTTTTAGTTGTAGATATCAAATATTAATTCTATTTAGAAATCGTTTATCAGACGAAATATTCGAAAAACTTTTGTTCTTAAAAAATAAAGATTTATGAAATCGCATTTTTGTATCCTAAATCGTTTTACTACCTAATAATTACTTAAAAACAAAATTATCTTAAAAATTATCTAGATAAAATTTTTTTTAATCTTTTAAATATAAAATTAATCATCTTTATCTTAGCTAAGATACATTTTTGTGTGATTTATCTTATCTATATTTAGATAATTTTTAATTATTGAACCGCAACATTTATTTTACGTCGATCTCGTCACGGTTTTACATAATCACAAATAGTCCATCCAAAATCATGTTTATATTTACTATACACAACTATTTGTGAAATAATAATGAAATAGTAACAGAAATTATATAATTTTATTTTGCAACAAAAAAATTTCTGTCTGATTTATAAAATATGTCTATATATCTGATTTATAAAGAAAAAGCATATAAATTGTGCTATAAAAGCATTCATAAATGTAAGACGTAATAAATAAAAATAAATTCTTATAACTGTTTAAAAAACATATATATATATTATACATATTCTTTTTTTTAATTATATTTTTGGTATGTAGAAAAATATCAATCATTAATTTTATATAACTTCTTAATTATAACTACTGAAACTTAATTAATGTGTTTGGAATTATAAGTGTGCATTAAGTTGAAATGAATTTAGCACATAGTTGCGTTTTATTTGAAACTTTTATTATCATCGAGCCTAATAATAGACGAATTACCTGTTCCGTCTTTTATCAGATTGTGCGTAACGAAATGACATTGAAATCTGATCGAATCGAGAGACTGCCTTATATCTTATTAAATGTATTTCAAATTGTGATGGATAATTGCCGCTGTGAGAATTGGAATATGAATGAGAAGAAGCAAAAACGAATTTTAAAATATGTACATATGATTTAAACATTATTTTTTATAACTAATTGCCAAGCAAAATGACCAAGCAATGAATAAAGGACCATTTATTCTACTTAAACGTAAAATTGCAAACTGTAAAATTGTGTTTTTATGATCACTCTTGCTTTAAAAGAAAATAAAACTGTTTATGTCGAAGATAAAATGTTAGAATAATTAACTTTTAAATAGATGTGTAAGATAATGTGGCGTATGAGTAAGTTTATACGAAAAAAAAGTTGCTTATATTTATTGTATCATTTATAGCATGACTTAAAATTGTATCTTCTTTAGTAAACTTAAATGATAGAAATTCTATTATTAAAAAAAAATTGCATAATTTATGAAGCATAATTATGTTCAATTTATAATGATATTTAATTAGTATTTCTTCATAATTTCTAATGTGATTGAATTGCTTTTACTTATGTAATAATGTAAAATAATATATGTCAATGTGTCAAAACCTTCTTGTCTTTTATCTTTCTTTTAATATTTAATATCTGCTATCATTCTCGACAGAATTAATAATTTGTGCATTTAATTAACTAATTGTAATTTATTGCAAATAATATTTTTTACAAAACAAGAAAAAAATTTATTTAAAAAAATT
>NW_017259561.1:809038-816046 GCF_001594045.1 Atta colombica
GATTTATAAAATTCATAAAAATATTTTCTGATAGCAATAAAATGTTATGTTAAAATTGTATAAACAAATCTAGCGTAAAAAAGTAAGAAAGTATCATACAATTCAAAAATTCAAAGTCCGATTGCACCAACGTTACTTTAAGCAAGATTTAAAATTCTCTCTGCCTCTGTCTATTTTTCGCAAGACGAGGAGAGAGTTTTAAGTCTTGCTTAAAGTCAAAGTAACATTGGTGCAATCGAGCCTTAATCTGTTAATTAACCTACACGTCTATCAATCAACAGGAAAATCGTATTGGGTACAAATTTATCATACCATTGAGATACTTAAAATACTTTCAAATAAAAAATAAGAAAAACATGAACTTAGCTTTGTCATAAAAATAGAAAAAGATAAACTATAAGAAAGAAAGAAGTAGGATTAAACAAAAATTTAGATTAATAGCTATCTTTAAAGCTGATACATGACGTTATATACCTATTATAATAAAAAAAAATAGATATTCCTCGTAATTTATTATGCTAATTATGAGTGATATTTAATAAAACTGATCCCGTGCTTTCTCTCTGCATGAATATACATTTCAAATTTATGTGATATATAATTCATTTGAATTATAAGAAAAGATGCGACAAACGAATTTTATTTCATATTTTATTTAAATTTCTCTACCTACGAACACCTAAAGTATACTTTGATCATAAAAAAAGAGTCTAACAAGGATATTGAAAATATCCTTTCTGTTCCCGATGAATCTAATAAGAATCTCATGAACATTCACACCCGTGCTGTCCCATCCTCTCTTAAGAAGAGGTCGAAGAAACCCGATACTACGATTTAAACATCTCGGGCATATCCCTTAAGATTTACATCGGATTGCCTTGCATCCGCTGGCGTACAGCAAATGCGCGCACGCGGGTAGACGAGTAAGGGGAACGTTGGAAATTATCATCCTGCCAAGTCACGGATACTTGACTGGCTATATAACACGAGGGAGTCGTGCACCGTGGCAATAGGAGCCGCCGCTCGTTCTAAAAGTCCAGCATAGAAATCTTTCGCTCTCTCCACGCGAGCGGACGTGCATAGCCAGCCAGCCAGTCAGCCAGACGACAACACGACGACGCAATGCAGCGACGATGCAATGAGAGAGTTGCAACTGGCCTTGAGATAGTTGGAATCACTTCAAAAACTTCGAATCATTTTGAATATATATTATTCAAAAATATTTATAATTCTTGAAATTTATAATTCTCTCAAACGTTTAAAAGTATATTAATTTTTTCACAACATACAACTAATATTGCTTCAATATATTCATTATTTTACAAACACAGATATAACAATATTGTATTACATACATTTTGCTCATTTATTACAATATTTTAATTTATATTTAAACTCATTTGAATCTATGATTTAACTTGGAAATTTTTTAAAAAAAGATCTATTAGTGCTAATGTTAAAATCTTTTGTTAAGAAATTTATCAAAAATTTCATTATATAAGACTTTAATTTGCTTCAAATAATTCAATCAGAAATTTTTAAATTTTTCCTTAGAAAAGAATCTTTTTTCTTTTTAAATTTAAACATTCAAAATTCTTAAAAATGAAATTATTATCTAATTATGAAATAGATTAAAATGGATTAAAAGCATATGATATAAAATTATAAAATAAAAATATAAAACTTCCATAACTTGTAACAAAATTTTTATAAATTTTAGAAAAAATTGAGATAATTCAAAATTTGTTTTCGTCATATATTTGAAGCAGGATTGGGTAGTAACTAGTTAAAACGTTAAAAGTTAAAAAGTTAATAATTTTTAACTTAATTTAGTTAATTTTAAATGCATTAAATTTTAACTTAACTAAGTTACTTTTAAACGTTAACTTTTTAACTTTTTTTTTAAGTTAAATTTTTTTATCTCTTTTAAAAATCTTAGAAAAATAATAAGATTAAAAGCGTATATTCATAATCTGTTCATATTTTAAGACCATCTTAAGTAATTTCTTAAGATGCTAATACAGCCCTCTGATTGGTTATGCGGTTATGCCTTATGCCATAAGCTTTAGTCCTTATCTACAATAAATGTTTTAAGCCTTAAGTCATAAGAAATTGACCAATTATAATCAAATATTCTTCTCGCATTCGATTGTAATTGGTCATTTTCTTATGGCTTAAGATTTATTAAAAAGTAATCACTGATCTTGTATCTTCTCTATGTTTTAGCTATTTTTTTAAAGTTATATAACTTATATAGTTATATCGTTATGTGTTATATACTTATATCACATGTGAATAAAAAAATTAAAAATTTAATTTACTTAATAATCTATATTGTGGTTATTTAATCTCATTTTAAAAAAAATTAGGACATATTGATCTAAAAAAATAATTTTTTTCAAAATTACTTTTGTTTTAACTTAAGTTAATTCAATATTGACTTATGTTAAGTTAATTTTTTATTCCTTTAACTTTAATTTAATTTCATTAATTTTGTAAAACCATTAACTTTAACTTTATTCAGTTAAAAAAAAACATTAACTTATCCAACTCTGATTTTAAGTGACTTGAACCCATCACTATTCATCGCTAGTTGCAACAACGACTGCAGTTAAAATGCATGAATCGCACGAGCTGTACTTGTATGTAAATTGCGCTAGATGCGCGAGAAACGCCTCTTCCTAATGTTAAACGCTAACGCGCAGCGTTGATCTTCGTCATGTATATGGTTAATTAATAATCAAGCTAATCATTGTCAATTCGAAGAAATATAACATGGAATCGCTCTCACATTAAAAGCGAATGAACACATTTTGTTCGATGATAATACACGGGCCAACAATGGGCAATGAAGCAAAAAAAAAAGATGAGAAAAGGGGGCGGACACAGATAATTTTTCGTTCGATGATGCTATTGTATACGACGAGGAAGTACAAGTGAAACGAATGTGGATCGCGAGTTCTTATTCGCTTGCATTTATAATGACATATAAGATTAATGATACCAAGAAACACATATAAAATGTACATAATATTTTTAAAATAAAGCTCAATCATAATTATAAAGATAATTAAATAAAAAGTAATATTTTAACAAAATATTTTAATTAATTTGTTGATTGACCTTTGGTCAATTTAATGTTCAATCATATTGAAACTATGGATAATTGAAGATAAACGCATTTCTAAACTTTCACCAGTTAAATAAAACATTTCCTCATTTTCTTTATTAAAAAATATTATTATGAATAAAAAGAGTATTTTAATTGGTAATTTTGTAATAAAATCCTATATCATCTATATAATAAATTTAATTTATTTATTGTTTCTCATATCATAACGATGAAACATCTATAACAATATGAATAATCCATCGCTCTGTTTGTATAATGCAAATCTTCATGCAAAGTGAAATCGGAACAGAAAGATTATAAAAGCATAATTGCGTTTTCTCTTTATCTTCGACGTCGCGAGATGCGAATTAAAAACTTGTAAATGTTTCGAGGAGATGACGATCTCTCACGACGTGTAGTCGTGCGGATTATTTCGCCTAGATTCTAGACTTAATCGAGTTGCATCTTAAAATTGAGGAAAGACGCAAATGGAAATTCCAAATGACACGAGTAATTTATAAACGCAAAAACATTGCCACTCAGCTCCTCATTCGTCCCCAATAAAATATAAAATCATTTACGATAAACCGCATAGCGCGGAACAGCTACTTTGCGGAACGCAGGAAAGAAAAGTTTCACTTCACTTTAGTATAACTGACCAGCGACTCGATTTAACATAAAAGCGAGGATCATGCTCCGCGCTGAATATCATTAAGTCGAGTGTGTCGCATAATGATATTCAACGACAATCTCTACAGTTCCCTGACGGAGGGGGGGAGGTTCACGAGGTTAAGAACTTTCCAGACTCGTAGCTGGAATACAGAGTTGAACGGATGCCATTAAAAAAAATCCGTTCGTCCCGGTCGGCCATGGCCTCGAAAAAAGGAGACTCAGTCTACCGACTTTCTTGCTGTTTGCAATAATAATTAATACGAGCGAGGACGACGAGCTCCACGGCATTTTATCCCGGCGCAGATCTATCCTAAGAAAAAACATAATGAAGCGTGACTTCCATCTTGATCTCACGCAAGCCAGGAGTGAAAACGCGATTAGCGTGCGAACGAACCATTGCATTGTTTCAGTGGGCATGTATTGGAGATAATTATTCCAATACGCTTATAAATTCTAAATATTTTATCTTAAATGCAAGATAAGTAAAGTGTACAACGTTGAATATTAACGTTAAGATATCTTTAACATCATTTAACGACTAGTAACTTTCATTCGCAGTAAAAATCATAGAAATTATTCAGTTAAGACAATACATTCTATAAGATATGTCCGGAAAGTTTCGAAATTATAATCTTCTCTCCGTGAATTTTAGGTAAAATATATGTAATTTTAGATAGACTATACACATAATTATTTTCTTGAATATTTTCTCGCTGATTATACTCACATTTTTCACTCAAAATTCTTGAGCATATACAACTATTCGCTTGGCAATTGATTGTTTAAACCGCAAATTACTTTCGCATTTCTCGAATGCTAACGAAAATTGTTGGATCCTTTCTCGATGGCATTGCGGCTGAATAAGTATCGTCATTATTATATTAGCACTGCCTTGGATATAATTCATGCCACAAAATATTAACAAAAAATGAGCTGTGTAAACACAATCGGTTAAACATTTTAGTCCATGCTAATAGGACAAATTATAATTGACAAAATATTATGAAATCTGCTGGGTGTAAAATTGAAAAATACGATTAAAAAATACACAACTATGTTGCAAGAAGAAAAGTGTGGAAATATAAAATATATTATCGTCACTTTTAAATCGTTTTCAATGCTTTCAATTCTGTCATAATCTCAAATTATCTGCGAAACTACTAAGTTTGCAGTCAATTCATTTATATTCCTACGCGATTTGATCATCGATACATTGTTGTCTATAGTAGAAAGACTTGGTGGTCCTTGTCGTCCTTATTGTAGAACACACACAATCCGCAATTGCTTTGTAATTGATTGTCAGTACTATGAATGACTTTCGCCGTTGCCTTTATTTATTTAGACATCGCAAAAAATGTCTCTCCCTTCCAGTCACGCTAACGTGAATAATACGATATGAACCAATCCTAGAGAACCGTATCTCGGGTCTTTAACCTTATTGTGCATGAATAATACTGTGCGCCAGAGAGAAGAAATACAAAATTATGCAAACACTTTTCAAATATATTTACTACCAACTGGAGTAAAAGGAATGAACTAAAGAATTATCTTAACAGGGCTGAATTTTTTATTAACATTTTCTTAACAAATAAAAAACAATTAAGCCAAATATTTCGTAATTTTATTTTTATAAACAGAATTTTTAGAAAAAAATTGTCACTTAATACAGAATACAGAACCATAATTATATAGGTATAACTATATAAAACTGATATATAATTAATTTTATATGAAAATTATTTTAGCAAAATTTTTTTATAAAAATTAATATATTAATATAAATAAGTAAGTATGTTAATATAAATATATTAAGTAGTAAGTACGTTAATATAAATAAACTCATAAATAATTAAACTCATTAAATTTCTTGTACTTATTTCTGTTTTTGTTTTCTTTTCAGGTGTTGACTAGCAAAACTACTTGGAGGCTGCTGTTCGTCTTCGTGGTACTTCTAGGCCTCCTTCAGCACGCCGAAGGTACTCCATGATTTCTACTTTCATGATTTCATTAATTCCCATCGTTTACTTTCGTAATCGGTCTGGAAATCGTGACAGTTTGCACTTCTAAAGTAAGCGAGAATCGGAGCTGTGAAGGCTCTATCGATGATTCATTATTTGACTGACGTTTGATAACATAATGTATTCTTTCGTATAAAATATTCATCAATAGCACGGTTAATAATTTCATCACTGCCATTTCGATTACATAAATTTTTTTCATCGGCCAAAGTGATCGACAAGCGCAGATGGCGGACGAGCCATCAAGAGCACTTATATTAGTTGCACAAGAAAACGTGATCTTCCGGTTATGCAAGTTCATATTATACAATATCCTAAAAAGCGCAAAAGGGCTCTTTTATCGTCATCGTTGATATTGCGTCATGTATGCAAAACTGTTCCAGAGTAATCGATTCTAACGAGTGAAAGGCACCTGCCTTTCGAAGTTTCGTGTCGTATGCGTGTAAGCGCGAAATCTTACGCAACGCTGAAACGCACATTCGTGCACGCGTTGCGTAATCGACATAGGAAGAATCGGAGCGATTTTACGTAATTATCCGGCGATTGTATGTGTATCGTCAGGCGCGAGAAAGAGATTCCGCAGGCCGACGACTTCCGCTCCGTCAATCTCAAACGATCAGGAGGTCTCAGCCAGTGTCAACAGGTTCAAGGTCACGCGAAATCGTGTCAACAATAAGAACATAAAGAGCACGGACAACGAGCTTCAGCCTGGCAGGACGAACGATTACAAGGTAAGTTGATCACAGAATTTGATGAACTCATGATAAATGATGTTATTATCAGAGCGTAAAATCCTAATTATTCCTTCAAATGGCTATCTTCGTATCATTCGTACCATTAATTACTTTTTCTCAAATTATAACTAAATTACAAATCTTGAAATTGCTCAATTAAAAACGGACATTTTGAAAAAAATAATTAGTTATTATCGTTGAAGTATAAGATTTCTTTGAGATACGTATCTCAAAGTGATTTGTTTGATAAGTTAAGTCGATTTACTACTTGTTGAGTTAATCAAAGATCTTATTCTCTGATTTTTTTTAGTATAGAAGAATTTGAAATAATACATCCTATTTTTGTTTCAATATTATTTATACCGTTGCAATTAATATAAACTTTTATAGAAAGTTTTAAAAATATACTTTGAAGCATATAATACCACTATCATATCATTTTTTAAATTTAATTATAATTTTAATTATATAT
>NW_017259561.1:816146-834706 GCF_001594045.1 Atta colombica
ATTTTATATTCTCTCGCCTGCAGCTCGTATGCTATTATACGAATTGGTCCCAATATCGGACGAAGATCGGCAAGTTCCTGCCAGAGGACATTCAACCTGATCTTTGCACCCACGTTATCTTCGCCTTCGGATGGCTGAAGAAGAACAAATTAACCAGTTTCGAATCGAATGATGAAACAAAGGACGGTAAGGTCGGTTTGTACGAGAGGGTGGTAAATCTTAAGAAAGCCAATCCATCTTTGAAAGTCCTGCTTGCGATTGGTAAGTCTGTTTAATACTCCTTTAGATTGTCTTCATTATTCATTTGAAGATAAAATTAAATTATTGAAACAAATAATTAACGACGGAATGTTTTTAACAATCTAACTTTAAAATTTACGCAAATTTAAATAAAACTATGACATCATTTTCTATTCCATTTGTAGGCGGTTGGTCCTTCGGCACGCAGAAGTTTAAAGATGTATCTTCGACGAGATATGCCCGGCAGACCTTCATTTATAGCGCTATACCGTATCTGCGGGATAGGGACTTCGATGGCCTTGACATCGACTGGGAATATCCGAAGGGTGGAGACGATAAGAAAAATTATGTCCTCTTGCTGAAGGGTAAAGATTCGCCTCAGAAAGAGTAATAACAATGCGAAATCCCCGAGACTGGAAATGTCAGACGAACGCCAATCTTGATAAGGCGGTGGATTATTGCCTATTGTTTTAATTTTATCTTCCACAGGATTACATGAGTTCAATGTGCGACGCAGCACTTGACATTTCCATTCTTTGTGCGCGCATACGTCACATATGTCCGTCATGTTGCAGCTTGAATTCATTTTTCATTGTTTTCTTACAGAGCTGCGAGAGGCTTTCGAGGCAGAGGCGCAAGAAAGGAAGAAACTGCGTCTTTTGCTAACCGCCGCAGTACCAGTTGGACCTGACAATGTTAAAAGTGGATATGACGTACCGGCAGTTGCCAGGTATAAAGAAAAAAATAAAAATCGAGGATAATAAATTAAACAATCTTGTTCTTAAGATAATTACAGACATTACAATAGAGATCGAGTTATTAAATTAACATAAATATCAGACAACATACGTAAATATTCCTTAATTTTTCATACTGTTATGCAAAATAAATATATACATGTGTATAATATTTTATTGTTATTTTATAATAAAATAAAGTTAGACAAAATTTCTTTAGATTTTTATTGTTTAGAGAAAAATAATTTACGTTAGCCAATTTTATTTTATTTTTTGGCACGCGATTCTAAGTTGAAAGTGTGACGCTCTCGCTTTATCTACATTTATCATTACACCTCAATCATAATACACGATTAAAAATATATTGTTTCATCCATTTAGTTATTTGGACTTTATCAATCTCATGGCCTACGATTTCCATGGAAAATGGGAGAGAGAAACTGGTCACAATGCCCCGTTATATTCCTCATCGTTGGATTCGGAATGGCAGAAACAATTGAGTGTTGACAATGCGGCTACTATGTGGGTCAAGCTGGGTGCACCTAAAGAAAAATTAATCATAGGCATGCCTACGTACGGCCGATCTTTTACTCTTTCAAATTCTGCCAATTTCCGTGTACACGCTCCAGCTAGTGGTGGCGGAAAGGCGGGCGAATACACCAAGGAGTCTGGTTTTCTCGCATATTACGAGGTATTGTACAAACCCGCTTTTGCAGAAGAGCGGGAAAACAAATTCAAAATTATATATAATATTTCGAGTATTAAAACTAACAGTTTCAACTAAACAGTTTAAACAAAACTAACAGTTTATCTTATTTTCAGGGTTGGGAAACTAGTTAAAACATTTAAAAAAAAGTTAATAACTTTTAACTTAACTTAATTAATTTTAAATACATTAAATTTTAACTTAACTAAGTTACTTTTAAACATTAATTTTTTAACTTTTTTTTTAAGTTAAACAATTTTTTTATCTCTTTTAAAAATCTTAGAAAAATAATAAGATTAAGGGCATACATTCGTAATCTGTTCATATTTTAAAACCATTTTAAGTAATTTCTTAAGATGCTAATACAGCTCTCTGATTGGTTTATACTGTTATACCTTAAGTTTTAGTTCGAATCTACAATAGATATTTTAAGCCTTAAGTCATAAGGCTTATATTATAAATTGACCAATTACAGTCAAATATTTTTCTCGCATTCGATTATAATTGGTCAATTTCTTCTGGTTTAAGACTTATTAAAAAGTAATCACTCATCTTGTGAATTCTCTATGTTTTGGCTGTTTTTTTAAAGTTATATAACTTATATCGTTATATGTTATATACTTATATCGCATATGAAAAAAATAAAAAATTTAATTTACTTAATAATCTATATTGTAGTTATTTAATCTCATTTTAAGAAAAATTAGAACATTATGATCTAAAAAATACTTTTTTTCAAAAATAACTTTTTTTTTAACTTAAGTTAATTCAATATTGATTTAACTTACGTTAAATTAATTTTTTATTTTTTCAACTTTTAACTTAACTTTATTAATTTTTTAAAGCCATTAACTTTAACTTTATTCAGTTAAAAAAAACGTTAACTTATCTAACCTTGTTTATTTCCTACTTCATCAACTATAAAATTCTTTGAGTTAATCTTTTATGTAAACAATTATAAGTAAAAGTAAAAATAAATACTATAATAATGAAGAGAAAGAATTCTATTTACAGAAAAAAAATTTATATGAAATTTATAAAATTGAAAAATATGTTTGCAAAAATTTGTATATGAATGTGTATCCGCTTCAACTGAAAATAGAATTCTTTATGTTATTTGTTTTATATATAAATTGCAATATTTGTAATTACTATACCACTACTCAATTGGGAATTATCAAAAATTTATTATAACGACATAAAAATCTTTTTTTAATCAAAATAAATCTATAAAGTCACGGATGAAATTGAAATCATTCTCTAACGTCAGATCTGCGAGATGCTGCATAACGGTGCTGCCTACGTTTGGGATGATGAGATGAAGGTACCCTATTTGGTGTACAATGATCAATGGGTTGGTTTCGACGATGAAAGATCCATCAGGAATAAAATGCATTGGTTGAAGAGCAAAGGCTACGGAGGAGCGATGGTGTGGACGGTAGACATGGATGACTTCAACGGCACTGTTTGCGGTGGAAATGTTCGATATCCTTTGATTGGTGCGATAAGGGAAGAACTTAGGGGTATTTCGCGAGGTTCCAACGCCAAGGATATTGATTGGACGGCGGTTGCCACCACCATTACAGAAACGATCGTAAAGAAACCGGAGCCTTATAAGATTTCCGTTTCGGAGGTGCTCAACAAATCAAAGAAGCTTCAGAAGACCACACTTGTGATTAATACTCCAATCCATGGTAATTTTTAAATTAAATTGCTATAATTATTATATAAAATTTCAAAATTATATTCTTTTATTATATCTTACATAAAATATTCCTCGATGTGTATGACGGACATATATATTTATTTTCTTGAATTATCGAATGATTATATCTGCCAAGAATTTTAATCAGAGATTAATTGCATTGTAATAAAAGTCTTTTTTTTAATTGATAGAGAGAGAGGCACAAACTATTTGTTATCTGACAAATTGGTCGCACAAAAGGCCAGGAATGGGACGATTCAGTCCGGAAGACATCGATCCAATTCTTTGCACTCACGTGGTATACGCATTTGCTACTTTGAAGGATCATCTACTTACTGAAGGGAGTGATAAAGACGCCGAAATGTACAAAAGACTGATCGCGCTTCGTGACAAGAATCCGGACATTAAAGTATTTATCATCAAATTGTTTAAAAATTCAACAAATTTTGATTGTTATTAAAGTAACGTTTCTAAAGTAATTCTTCTGTTTCACTGATGAACTAATGTTTTTAGATTCTTCTTGCGATTGGAGGTTGGGCATTTGGCTCGACGCCCTTCAAGGAACTTACCAGTAACACATTCCGGATGAACCAATTTGTTTATGAGGCTATCGATTTCTTGAGAGAATACAAATTCGACGGATTAGATGTTGACTGGGAATACCCGAGGTTTTATTTATATATTTTATTTCATAAATATATTTTTATATAACGTATATCTTTGTAATCTGAAATATTTTTTTGTAGAGGAGCCGATGATCGAACGGCCTACGTTAATCTTTTGAAGGAACTTAGATTGGCTTTCGAGGGCGAAGCAAAGAGTTCCGGCCAACCGAAGTTAATCTTGTCAGCTGCAGTGCCTGCCAGTTTTGAAGCTATTGCCGCAGGGTAAATTTCACAGATGTTGCAATATTAATATAAAAATTACATAAAATTCAATACAATAAGTAACGCAATAAAACGCAGTAAATTAAAAATAGAGTTTCTTATTCTATAATTCTATTACGAATATGAGAATGCTTAGCTTATTAGATGATTTTGACTTTATTTTTTAGATATGACGTTCCTGAAATATCTAAATATCTAGACTTCATTAATGTGATGGCATACGACTTCCATGGCCAATGGGAAAGACAAGTCGGTCACAACAGTCCATTGTATCCCTTAGAAAGTGCTACTAGCTATCAGAAAAAACTGACAGTGGTAAATAAAAGTGTCCACATACTAAAGTCTTGATCTTATTGAGCTATTATGAAATTTTCTCTATTTGATTTTTAGGATTACAGCGCACGGGAATGGGTGAAGCAAGGAGCGCCTAAGGAAAAACTCATGATCGGAATGCCAACGTATGGTAGATCCTTCACACTGGTCGACAAGGATAAATTCGACATTGGTGCACCAGCATCTGGTGGTGGAGTAGCAGGGAACTTCACCAACGAATCCGGATTTTTGTCTTACTATGAGGTACTACTTTTTTATATATACTTAAGCGAGCTTTTTTGATGATATTTATTCAAGATATTATTAGCTAACTATACTTATTCTTTATTAAATTGACGATTAATGTAATATTCATGAATGTTATTTTCGCTTTAGTTTATAATTGCGTTTTAAGTTCGAATTAGCGCGTAGTTTATAAAACCAAAAATTATATTTACATATAAAAAATATTATTAAGCATCAAGATTCGTTTCAATCAATAATAGAATTCGAAAATAAGAAAATCTTTTTATGATTTGACAATGTTTACTGCTTATGTTATGTTTATATTAAATAAATGTTTCATAAATAGGTTTGCAGCTTTTTAAATGAAGACAATACAACTCTAGTATGGGATAGTGAGCAGCAAGTACCATTTGCGTATAGAGATGATCAGTGGGTCGGGTTCGACGATGAAAGAAGTCTTATTAATAAGGTATACATTTTTAATTAATATATATCTCTGAACCTTTTAGAAAGAATATTTAATATTATTCTTCAGACATTAATTATTATCGCATCTCATGTTTATATTCCTTAAATTATTCTTAGATGACTTGGCTCAAAGAAGAAGGCTTTGGAGGTGTGATGATTTGGTCAGTTGACATGGATGACTTTAGAGGATCTTGCGGAGCAGGAAAGTATCCGCTGATCAAAGCAATGAAGAAGGAGCTACAAGACTATAAAGTCAAGCTGGAATACGATGGCCCTTATGAAAGTACTTCAAGAAATGGAAAATACACTACTAAGGATCGTAAGTAAATTGATGTATACACTTACACAATCTGCGTTCGGTTTGGACGCTCACGCGTTGTAAGCTCATTCTATCTTTATTATTCTTTTTTCGCGGAAGAAAGATAGAAGCTTACAAAGCTTACTATATTATAACTGCGTCCAAATTGAACGCAGTTATAATATATTATAGAAATCTCACAAAAAAATAACAGTCTTACTGTGTAAATTATTGTATATGTAAAAACAAAGAAATACCAAATTTTCTCTAAAATTGATAAAACTTGTAAAAGATACTTTGTAAAAGAATTGATAAAACTTGTTAAAAAATGATTGAAGAATTGATTGAGAATAAATTTTGCAGCAAATGAAGTGCTATGCGACGAAGAAGACAATCATATATCTTATCATGCGGACAAGAATGACTGCACGATGTACTATATGTGCGAGGGCGAGCGCAAGCATCACATGCCCTGTCCTGTGAATTTGGTCTTTAATCCTAACGAGAATGTTTGTGACTGGCCGGAGAATGTCGAGGGTTGCTTACAGCACACACAAGCGCCGCCCGTGTAAAAGTAAACAGCAGTAACGAAATAATTATTTGCGATACGTGAAACTGTAAAATAAAAAAAAGCGTCAAGGAAGTTTAGGAAAAATAATTTTATTGAGAGTATTCATCAATTTGCGAACGTAAGTATATTATCATCGCGTGTCAACGTTTTATCTTCTTTACGAATTTTTTCTTCCATGCATTTTCCCATAAGTACCTTATTGCCTACATC
Source organism: Atta colombica (assembly GCF_001594045.1). Classification (NCBI taxonomy): domain Eukaryota; kingdom Metazoa; phylum Arthropoda; class Insecta; order Hymenoptera; family Formicidae; genus Atta; species Atta colombica. The sequence continues at coordinate 822,527 of NW_017259561.1, forward strand.
TTTATTCCTACTTTTTAAGAATTTTTTTCCATTCTTGTGTATTTTTACCCTCGCCATCTGTATAAAGCACGAAAGAAATCATGATAATTACATTTGTAAATAAAAATAAATTCTTGGAATACCTTTATTTTTATAATTATTTTTTCTCCCGTTTTCTTTTTCTATAAAGAGAATTTTTCCATTTCTTGATATTAATCACAGAAAGACATAATAATAACAAGAAGCAGTTCTCGTAATTATTGTATTTAACTACTTTTATTGGTAAATCTTACATTAAAAAAGATGACATTGTGAACTTTGAAGACTAGGCCCAAGGAAAAATGTCGTAATATAAACTCATAGTTAATTGGCGATAAAGACGAGGATGAAGAATTTGACGAAGGCCAACCAGGTTGTCGCCAGGCGTTCGTAGTTTCCCGAGCTGAGGGCAGACGCTTGGCAAGCGGTATGCGGTGTACCCAGAGTCAGCAAGACCTTGTCAGAGGAATAAGACGGAGTTGTTTCCGTACAGACAGCTCGGCCGGCTATGGTCCTGAGTTGTCTGGCATCGGATTGCGATGCCGTATGAATTTGTCGGGACTCTCTGAGCCACCTGCGCAGCCACAGACTGAGCCATGCAATTTCGCAATCGCATTCGAGTGGATTACCTGATACCTGCAGTCCACCTAAAGATCATTTTATCATGTGTTCTCTATTAACTTTAGATACGTTACTATCGTAGAATTTTTAATAAAGAAAAAGTCTTATCGAATCTGACTTGGATCTTAGTGTTTAAATAATACACTTCGGAAATTAATTCAAAATACTTAAGCCCTAAAATCCAGCTCAGATAAGGCTTTTTCGTTACGTAGACTAGAATTTCAATTATTAGAAAAGATGTTATAATAAAAATTTTACCAATTATTTTATTAAAATACTTGTATTTATGTTATATATTGCAAACTCTTACCAGCCACCATGTTAGTTCCTACAGTCTCCCAGGAAAGATTCCCGTAAATTATTGATGGACTTAATTCATTAATATGATTGTTCCTTAGATCCAAAGTAAGTTGCGACAATCTCTTCGTCAACGATAGAAAAATATCCGACTGTAATCGTTGAACGTGCGTGTCTTTGATTCTCAATATCAAGTCTCCGCCTTCGATAGTGGAGAATGCTTCAGAGGAGATCAACTCAAGATCGTTTCCGGTGATCGTTAGTTCTCTCAGTTGTTTTGTGAAGACATTTTGTATTTGATGCTTCAGAAGATGTTCCGTTACTTGAATCTCGACTGTTCGAAGCGGTAAACCGGATAGCAGATGACGCAAGTGAAATCCGTCGGCCTGCGGCCACGTTTGAATTCGCAGGTGTTTTAAATATTTCAAAGGTTGCAGACAATCTTTGTCCACTGATCTGGTCCGATTTAAATTTCTTAAGTTTAATTTCTCTAATCTTGGATAGCCCAAAAAGCTCTCTTTCGTTAATTCCTATAAAATTATTAAACATATTATTAACGTCTTCAATATTTTCTTCGGAAAGATTTGAAATGAAGAAAACACTTTTTTTGATTATTTTAATTTTAACTAACCTCGATAGGATTGCCAGAAACATCAAGTTCTCTCAAGAGGCTCAATCTGACACCAGGCATTAATGTTAACGAGTTATTAACCAGTAAAAGAATCTTCAAACCTTCTAGATATTGAAATTGCTTGTCAGTAGTTTCGTCAATGTTGTTAAAAGATAAATCCAAATTATTTAAATTTGTCAGTGGCAACAACGGTACGCTTCTAAGACCGCAATTAGCCAAATAGAGATGTCTCAAATCTGGTAAATAATGAAACAGCTCTTTAAAGTTCGCTTGAAGAAAATTCTGAGATACGTTCAGACTTAGTAATTTTCCCAGAGAAACGAATGAATTGTCTGGAAGAATAGTCAGACGATTTTGCGCCAAATTCAGAGATACCAGCTGAGAAGTTGGGAAAGCAGTCGAGTCAAGGTGATCCAGAAAATTCTCCGCCATATTGAGATCCCTCAGAGTATAACCAACTTCTAAGAACGACGACGAGGGCACGACGGTGAATTTATTGTGACTGAGATCAAGGATTTCTAATCTGGTACCCTCAAAAACATCTTTCGGTAACGAACGAATCTTGTTGTTCGAAAGAATCAGAATCCTCAGACTTTTTAGATTTCTGAATTGCTCTGTCGACAACTGCGTTATTTCATTTCCGCCAAGATTCAGCCACTGAAGGGACTCCAAACCGTGAAAAGATTGTTTGCGTAATGTGTCTATCTTGTTGTTACTTAAGTCCAAAGTTTCTAAATGAGGAAATGCAAATGTTCCTGAAACAATATAAATTACAATTGTTTAAAAAATGTTATTTGAAAATCAAAGAGATATCTTTTCTATGATTTTTGGAATGCAGGTTTAAATATACTGCATCTGCGATAATGAAAATTAAAGCATTGAGAATTGATTTTCTGAAAATTATAATTAAAAAGATAGAAAAAACTATTGTATTTTCTCACCAGGATCGATTGTGGCAAGATAATTATTCTGTAGATATAAGTTTTTCAAATCAGGCGTTCCATAAAACGTATCCGCTGATAAATGGCTAATATTATTGAATCCAAGATCCAATCTGGTAAGATTATTCATTGTAGATCCCGAATCGACGAATGCGATCGCATTATAGGAAACATTTAGGGCAAAATCGGGACCACCGATCTCTGAGATAGCACCCAAATCCAGCACAGTCAGCTTATTGAATTCCAAATGGAGGAAACGCAAGCTGGACAAACCATATAACGCGTTTCTCTCCATCTTTTGTATTCGGTTGTAAGCTAACGATATAGTCACCAGCTTTGGGCAATCTACGATAGAGCCAGATGCCAAGATTCTTATTCGATTACCAGTCAAGTCAAGAGACAGCAGCTCGGTTAAATTATGGAAACTTGACTCCGGTATTGCCTCCAGGAAATTGTATCCTAGTTTGACATCTCTTAACTCTGGATGCACGCTTGAGAGGAATATCCTTTCGGGCAAGTAATGCAATCTGTTTGATTCCATATTAATGTAACGCAATTGTTGAAAGGAGTAAAAGGCTGTTGCCTCGATTGTCTGAAAGTTATTGTTGTCTAAAACCAACCACCGGAGATTTGAGAGTGGCCTAAGTGCACGCTGTGGAAAAATGTCTGTAGCGAAGGCGAAGCTTAATTCGAGAATGTCTAGACTCTCCTCGAGACCAACAAAACAGTCATCATCGAGTTCCGTCAAATGATTGAAGGACAGGCTGAGCTCTTTCAGTTTACCTAAAAGAAAGCTCTATTAAAAACAAATTCACATACATATATAATATCTGCCAATGTTATTTGTATCATTAATTCTCCGCGACACATAGTGATTATTTCCGACAATATACTTTCACAACCAAAATTATAGTCGACCTACCGGCTCCTTTGAAAGTCTCAGCTTTGAGTTTCGTCAGGATATTGTTTCTGAGCAATAAGATCTCAAGGTCCTCGGCCCATTCGAAATCACCCGGCTCGACGTGGGAGATCTTGTTGTAACCGAGATTCAAGTGCAATAGCCTCTGGCATCTGTTTCGAAAATTGATCGTCAGATATGTTGCATCAAACTTTCTTTCCGTTATAATTTTATATTATTAACTCGAATTTTCCATGCTATTTATTTTAACCTTTACGGTTTATTTATATAATACAAAACTACTACACACACACACACACACACACACACACACACACACACACACACACATCATACGCGATTATAATATAAAAATACAGGTTACATTTTTACTTTTGCACACATTACTTTTGCTTTTTAATATACATATAAGTAGATTTTTTAATAAAAATGGATTAATTTTTTATTTATATTTTATACCTTTGTCTTTTCATTTTGTAACTTGAATTAAAAATAAATTAATTTTATTAAATTAAATAAAAATGTTTTTATAAGGAGTTTACTAAAGTTTTTATAAAGATGATCACATTTTTTTACATCTTTTTATTTCTGGAACTTATAAATGTCGAAGAGACCTGTTATGAAAACATAAATTTGTAATTTAAACAATTTTAATGCAACTTGAAAAAACTTATTATTAAAAAAAAAATCTGTTCTCAACATTATTAGAATTTGAAAGCAAATAACTTACCTCATATAATAACATTAAAAATACCTGGATAAAGCAGCTACAGGTACTGCATCTAGACTGTTAGTTGCAAGAGAGAGAGCCTTTAAATGCTCTGCGAATTCTTGAAAGGCCTCGCTGGAAATATTTTTAATCTCGTTATTAGCTAAATAGAGATACGATAATATCTTCAACTGGTTGACAGCGCTTGGTACAGACGGCAAGTTGTTATTTTCTAAATTTAAATATTCGAGACTATCTTCCAGACCGCGAAATGCTTCCTTGTCAACGTTTCTGATGCTGTTTGACGATAGATGAATTCTTCTGGTTTCAAGACGATCAAACATTCTGCGTGGTAATGAGACCAATTTATTTCCGGCTAGATTAAAGTCTCTGACTTTTACAGTGTGATTGCTCAGATTGGGCGTCTTCATCCATTCAATGGAATTCTCGCTAACATCTATGAGCTCCAGATTAGAACTATGAAAATCTGGCAGTTCTAGATATCTGAGATCATTTCCTCTCATATACAGCCAAGTTAGTTCTTTAAGACCTCCCAAGGATTGTGGGAATTCTTTCAAGAGGTTATTATTGATACTCAAAGTGTGCATGTTTGGTGGTAAACAATTTTTAAAAAGTTCCTTGATATTATTGCTGTCTAAATTTAACCATACCAGGTTGGCGAAATTCGAAAAGATTCTGGGCACTTCGGTGATCGAGTTATCACCAAAAAATGCGTTCGTTAGAGTCTCTTTGGTGCGACCCCAGTCACCATCCAACGATGTTAAATGATTGCTAATAATTAATAAATTTTCTAATTACACTTTATTTAAAAAAAATCAGAACAATTATTTGATTTTTTAATAAACTAAAAAATTTAAGTTTGTTATATACCTGTGCATGTTAAGCCAATTTAATTTCCTTAGATCGCGAAAAACCTTGAAAGGCACATCCTCAAGGGAATTGTAGCTTAGATCCAGAGAACGTAGACTATCCGTAACACCTCTTACAAAAAAGATATTAAAGATATAATTTTTCAGTCATTATTCTTCAAAGTTTGGTTCAAGATAATGCATGAATAAATTAAATTTGGATATGTGTAAGTTTATATATTAAACAACTTGAAACATAAATTAATTCGTGCAAAAATACGCAATTAGTTTATCGTCAATTTATACGTACAAGATATTTTTATTATGCATGAGGAAAAAAATTAACTTACAGCAGAGATTTATCACCTATGCTGGATAAACGATTGCTCATTAGTCCCAAAGCCTCGACGCCTGCAGAACTCGCAAGTGCGTCATTGTCCAATACTTGTATACCAGATCCAGCGATGTCTAGTTGTGCCACATAACTCACTGATACGTCTAAAACGTTTTAATATATAAATTTTGTTCAACTTATTTAATTATATTTTGCTATGTACCTATATATGTAATTGCATCGTTGCTATAACCGTGAAAGAAATATCTCTATATAAATTTTTTATATAAAATAATATAATGCAAATAATGATAAATCTAAATAAAACATAATGCTTACTATATTCTAATAAAATTATCAAAAAAAATCTTTATAATTAAAAAATAGTTCTGATCAGTAACATTAAATTCTTAGCATACCAGGAAATCGTGCGAATGGAACTCCCATACAGCTAATATCCATCTTCGTAAAATCGTCATCATCATCCTGAACCCAACACATGCACATTGAGTTGAATGTGCAAGGAACATTGTAACATCTTATACCGGAGCTCCAAAGGAGGAATAATAATATGTTCGTCAATTGAATCATCTAATTGAATTAAATATCAACATTAAATATCATTTATAAACGTATAAAAAAAATTAAATTTTTATTGTGTGTGTGTGTGTGTGTGTGTGTGTGTGTGTGTGTGTGTGTGTGTGTGTGTGTGTGTGTGTGTGTGTGTGTTTCAGCTTACAATATAGTTTGCAATAATTTTCAAACTATTCAAATTTCCAAATATTTTATTATTAATTTTTATTTATTATAAATTTAGAGAGAGAAAATTTTTTTACATATTAAGAATAATTTTTTTTAAACATTATAAGAAGAACAATCGTACATGAATAAATCGAATAAAATAAAGAATGCCGAACGAATATATTTAATCAATTTTTTATTCCAAATATGATTGCGCGCCGATAATTGTCGGACTTACAACACATTATGAAACGTTTAATAAAACTCACTCTAAATAAAATTTCTAAAAAACGGAAAGAAACTTTTTTTTTAATTTTTTTAAAATTTAATACAATCTTTATTAAAATACTATTCGATTTTAATTTCGAATTCATATGTATAGCAATATTTTCATGCTATTTCAATAATGATTTCAATAGTGATAAAAATTTTATTATGTTCGAAACTGTGAAACAAAGATTTTTGTATCACCTTAAAAAATTATTATCCTATCAATATAAAATTGCTTTGACCAAACCTTGTCCAGAATTAAATTCAGGCTTTTATGGAGTTCTTCTTCCAGAAACTAACGTATGTCTAATTGGCTTCAAAGATGGGAGGCTCATCTCCAGAAAAATATCTATTTTCAGGACACTTTCATAGCTCGTTGTTAATTCTGTCCAAGAGAGGAAGCAAACAAAACACGTCGAAGACTGGGCTCGTGCACGACTTCCAAAGCGCAGGTGCTCTCTGGGAAGCGCAAGCGCATCTCCAAGCGACCTTTATGGATCGAACGTGATTAAAATTGCGATAATTCTAACGAAAATGAATACACAGTATTTAGTTATTATGCATGTACTGTCATTTAAAGTACACAAGTAATAATTTAATTAACCGCAAATCTAACAAGCAGTTTCTCCGTTTAATCCATAAAGGTAGCATCGGTATTTAAAAAATTATTAACGAAAATTTCTGAATATTCATATACGTGTAAAATTTCGTGATTGAAATAAAGACTTATTGTAATAAAAATTTGTAAAACTTCAATGATATTACATGCATCAAATCGATTTCATAACTACATTTCAAACAAAAAAAATTTTTACAATAAGTTGCTATTTCCTAAAGCTATAGACATATATTATAGAACAATTTCATAATTCAGCTTTGACGCATACATCGATAAAATAAATTTTGTTTTCTTTTTTAAATAAAAAATGTTATTATTATACATTGTAAAATATTATATTTATGAAAGAAAAAAATGACAATTGTTAAAAGTCAACGTATGTCATTATTCAGCATTTGTAATGACGATCATTATTTATTAATAAAACGCAATTTATATAACAGATACCTTCTACGTAAAAAAGTATTCACGCAAAACGTTTTTTTTTTTTATGATAGATTACAGAAAATATTTTTCAAATTAATGGATTCATTTATTATCTGATTGTGGCATTGTAATAACAAATTATTTATAAGCAGTTTTCAGATCTTCAGACATATCTACTTTTATATAAGAAATAAAAAGACGAGGAGAGTCACAACAGGAGAGGAGAAGAAACCCAGAGCTTATCAAAAAGTGAAAGGTTGTCCGTCTCTTCTATCCCCACACAATCTGAATTGCCAATAAAACTGATTTCTGTCTTCTTTCCTCTCTCTGTCGTTCTTTCTCTTTCCCTCACTGTATCGTCCTGTAATCCAATACAAGCGTTTATCAACATTTCCAGCCAGCCGGCGACATCCGCAACAACGCCGTTGATGCCCTGAGGATGATTTTCATTCAATACTTTTCTCAGTAACGTTAAGACGCGTTAACGGTGATCTCGCTTTTTGATACGGCGATAAAGTGAATTTTCGTATATTTGTTGAACCGGGTTTTCATTCTTAAGTATCGAGAGATAGGACTGAGTGTGTTTACACGCGAATTAATGCGAATTAATTATCGAGCTGTCATTGAATATTTGTTTACGCATAAAAAACGTGACAAAGAAGAAAGTTGCTAATTTTTTTTCTTTCTTTATTTGATTATAATAGATTCTTTCGGCAAAAAAATTTTAAAATACAACTGCAATAATTTTATAGTTGCAAAAGGTAAAGAATATGATTTAAAGAACCGATACGTATTTATTACTTTTATATTATCAGTGCTACAAATTTTATTTGTAAAAGAAAGATAAATAAAGTAGAAATTATGTGTATTCAAATAAAAAAAAATTCTTGTCTACAATTTTGACATTTATTTGAGATAAATTTCTAACATACTAAAAATTTGTTTCATTTATATTGAAAGTCTTAAAACAAATACAGAATTAAGAGAAGCCAAAATTCATATTATAACAATAAATATTATAGCTTTTCAAAAGAAATATTAGAAGTGCGATATTTTTTAAATATAATAACTAATTATATTTTTTTATCTAAATTACTTTTATTAAATAATTAGAAAAAGTTACGTTAAAACAATTGATTTTTCCAAGAAAGCTGATTTTTTTCTTTGAATTGTACGAGAAAAAAATTAGTGCTTTAAAATACTAATTATAACTTAATAGTACATAATAGATGTAGATTATTCATTTCGAAATAACACAACAGCGAAAATTGATAAATATAACCTTCCATTCAAGTACTACGAAACTGACTTGTTGAATCATTCGTATCCCAAACAAGAACGAATTTACGACAAGAAATGTCAGGAATCTTGTTGATCTTGTGATGAATTGCCAAAGTGGCTGTGATCTCGTTTCTTTAATGACATCCTCGTTCCTCACAGTCGCGAAGAATATTCACTAATATGGAAGAGACTATTATTTGCATGGAGGAAGAATGTCTGTTAGAGAAGAGGAGAATGAGGATCCTGAAGGAATGCAAAGAGATATTGCAAGAAGAAGGATCCGGACGTTATAGCAAAGAGGCCTTTAGAAGACTCTTCTATGATCAGGTATTATAACAAAAACTAAATGAGAGATACATTAATAAATACTGTATAATAAAATAGTAATCTAATTAAATTATATTGCAACTTTAATTTAAATATATTAAACTATATATTTGTTTATACCTTCTGTTCAATTTTTCGTTAGACATTGAAAATAGATAGTTTTGACAGTAAGAGAATTTCTTTAAAAATATGAATTTGCATTTATAAAAAACATTTATAAAAATTTTGAGTATTTCCGTAAATAAAAATGAGTTTTGTAAGTATACTTACAAAAATAGAATGACATTATAAACTTGTTCAAAATACATAAAAGTGTCAGATAAAATTGTCATGACTTTCTTTAATAAAACAAGATTATCTTTTATTCGTGAAATACAAGAAGTATATTCAGAGTTTTATGACACGGGTTAATTTTATGACGGTTTTTTTAAACGTTTCGAAACAGTTTGATATTCATTTTATATAAAGTTCATGTAAGTAAGACGTCATCTTTTGGAAGGGAATCGTGAAATTTAGTAAAAAGTGTCGTATTTCTCATGGGAAAGCAATTAAATGCAAAAATCATAAAATCAAAAAGCTGAGGATATAAAGAAACAACAGTATAAAAAAGAAAGATCAAGCGATTTAATTCTATCACGTCCAATAATATACGTATCTAGATTATTCCCTATATGGATTTAAAAAAATTTCTACAAAGCTACAAGTAAAAAAAAATCAATAAAATATTTTATTTTGTTTTGTCACAAAGATATTTATCATATCTTATCATAAATATAAACTTCGACTTTCGAAAACCATATATAATTTTAAACTTTCTAATCTACTAATAAATTGTTTAATAAATTAGCACATATACATATAACGAGATGGAAGACCGTCTTCGTGATTGTAATCTGGCACTTTCTTAAAGCGGCCATGAAGAATTGTAATTATTGTAATTATTGGCTTGCCGCCTTATTTTCTTTTGTGAAGAAAAAGAAGGTTCGCGTGGCACTAAACATGAAATGTCGACATTACATCATCTGCGAATATTGGCTTGTCGAGCAATTATAGTTCTTTTAAAAAGCATTTACACATTTTTTCAATTATCCTTTTTTACCATGATTTACCTGTATTTAGATTAGCAAAATAATATTTATTTAACAAAATAGTTATAATTATGAAACCCAATTATAAGCAAGTATGATATAAATTTTATAGATTTTTAATAAATATTAATTATAATAGGAAATAAATAAGTTTATTATTTCAACTTTTACTGTAAATTAAATTCTAATGTTTTTCTGAATAATACAAAACAGATTCGAGAGATAATTACCATCGAATACATATAATCGAGTGACTTTTTTATGATCTGCACATTCCAAAACATAAAAATATGTTTGCTTAAAAATAAGAATATATATATTTTTCTTAATTTTTAGAAATAATATGCATTATTGTAAGCAATGTATTTTTTACATAGATTAAACATTATATGTCTAACACACATACATACGCAAACTTTTATTGTAATTAAATATACTCTAAACATTTCCAATAATCATTTTTTCTTCTTAAAATAAAATAAAATAAAATAAAATAAAATATTTATATCTCGCTCGGTTCGTTCTATCATATTATTAGATTGTTATAAAATATTTTATACATGTTTATAAAATAAACAATGTAATTTTGCTGCACTTTTGTGTAACGTTCTTTTTTATAATATTAAAAATACATATCGAAATATGCACGAAACAAAAAATTAATTGAATGGTACAGCAAATCTATAATTTGCTACGCGAATTCAATAGCTAAGAAGATTTGATGGTTTAACAAATCGCTAATGTTATTCAGCTGTCAACTTTGGTATTTTAATATAGAAAATTGGCTATCTATGTGTTACGACTGTAGATTTGCTGAATCACTGAAGTTTTCAGCTGTGTTTTTTCCGTGTGGAGAAATAGTTCATATTCTTGAATACGTTTTACTCTTGGATGTTTCTCTTAAACAGTCACTCATAACAAATATGAAAAAAAAAGTAAAACATGCATTTGTACATACATGAGCATTATGAGATCATAATCATTCGCCCAGTCAATCATTTCACACTCCAACAGAGAGACTCCGCTGTCATTATATCGATTGCAAAATGTTTTTTAACAAGTGTAATACATTCTTATGTTTACATTAAGATGTAAACTTTCAATTTTGTTTAAGATCAACTCATTTAATACTTTGATTTACAATTATCATAACAATGGAATGAATAATAAGATATGAACAATGGAGCAATATTGCTTTCTCACAAAGATTATCTCTCTACATGAAATGTAAGCATTTTATTTCAGAATAAGAGGATTAAATCCATTCATGCGCGACATCTCTCTTTCAATTATGAGAAGGTACTTTGCCGAATAAGGAGAGCTTATGACAAGATTTCCTTATCGGTGAAATGATTTTGATTAAATTTGTGATGTCGAACTATGTAGTTCCCACTTATCGAACAATCGTCTCCTTTGTAGAAGATTGCAATCAACGGGCAATGAATTCTCTCATCACAATCCGAATAAGAAAAAAAGACCCGAGGCGACAGTGATGATATGATCGAAACAAACAAGGGATTCTATCGAAGGCCCACGGTTTTCGATCAAGGCTGATTGCCCCGGGTGCAAAGCCTTGATGCCTCAAGCGACTCGCAATCGCTTGAGATTGATCGATTGCGGAGACCAATCATAGAGCAGAGCACAACGTTGACCGGGACCGACTTCTCGTTTATTAACTATCCATTAATCCTTTAATTGTCGGCGTAAAGCGTAGCCGAAGCATTATCGATTGTCATTAGAGGAGAAGGTGGCCCCCATTCACATTTTATAATAACTTTGTTCATAATCAATTTAAATTAAAAATTTAATGATTGCATTCGTAAAAATATTGTTTTATCGAATCTAGACTTAAAGTATTATAAAATATTTATTACATAGGATATTATATTATTTATATAAAATGTGGTGATATTGTATAATGAATCTAAACAAGAGTGGTACATAATGTGGCCTTTGACAACTTATCTTCTTCTCAAATAAATTGTAAATATTAATTTTTAATTATGAAAAACACAATATATAGTTACAAAATTATATATACATTATAAAAAACAAAATATTGCAAAATATATGCATATATATATATATA